>NW_027512150.1:0-300000 GCF_048772815.1 Callospermophilus lateralis
CAAGTAAGTCTGTGACTATCCATAGTGTCCTCAGAATGGTGGGCCATTGTATGTTCCCCCAAAATGGCCTGTCCTGTATCAGATCTGGTCTCCTTGGCCAACACTTTGAAGTTGTTAGGAGCCATGGGTGAGCCACTACCTGCTTTCCCAGGAAAAGCTCCTCTTCAGAGCTTTCCTGTCATTTGGCCATCATCACATCAGTAGGTACTAAGAAAGACTGACTCTGTTCTTGGTAAATCAAAACAAGTGAGACCACTGGGACTGGGACTGTGACTGGCTCTTGGTGCCTGTCTTCCAGGATCAAACGTCCAGAGAGTTCCATCACCAAGGCAGTGAGGTGAGGTCATTTCCTTCAGGAACTGAACGAGGTCACTGACTTGGCAACCACTTTGTCCTAACAGTTACTTCTAAGGGTCCCATGAGATGGAGGCTGTCCCTAATTCCTGTCACACTTTCACAGTTAGAATGGTATACCAACCATAGGTACCTGAGAACAGCTCTCCACACAGGCCTGGTTTGGTCCATCTTCTCTACATTAAGAAGGTAGAGGCTGATTCAGACACATCCCTTCATCGTGACCAGATAGTTTACCATGGAAGATGTCTTTTGCTCTCTCAGGTCCTTCATAGCTTCCTTCATCATCTCAGGGGATCATTTCTGCATATACCTTTGATGTTCTCAGCAGGTGGAAGATCCCCTACATTCCTGTATTGTAAGACCAACTCTGTCCCTCCTCTTCTGTAAAGTTAGATTGAGGGAAAAGTGTATGTTTAGGGTTAATAACATGTTTGATTTGCGTTAGGAATCTTTCTGCCGGATGAATAATGGTATTTGGAGCCTGTGATATTTACAAAAATATATAGGTAAAATATAAGTATAAAAACAGAAATCTAGGTAAGATTGGAAGCCAGAAGGGAACTGGGCCCTTGAGTGGGATACTTAGGTTTGAATTATGTTCTGCACATGTGTCTCAGATAAATTGATATACAATGGCATAGGACCTTATACCTTGGATAATTGATTGTCGAAGAGAACATCGAGTCAAAAAACTATAGTCAGTAGCATTAGGAAGATAGTCAGTAGGTTTAGAAAGAAGAGTGAGTATAGGATTTGGACCAAAAGTTCTTTAGCAATAGGGTTTCGGGTAGAGAGTGAATGTAAATGTCAGCATATGTGAAGTGTCAGTCACAATGATGAACTGGGGGAAATATGTATGAAAGCAGGTATCAATAAAGATATTACCAAATCAGGCAAAGTATGAAGTGAGTGATAGGATTAGACATTTTCAACATGGTTGAGGTTGAATATATAATCTTAGGAAGAAACAAATATGTAGTCACCAATTTGATTTACATTTGAGAGCATTAGGCAACCTGGACATGGTTCTTTTTAGTAATCCACGCTCCCTTGGCATTTAGGCTTTGATACAATCATGAGTGTGACCTTCGTTTTTTGTGTCCAGAATATTCCTGTGATAAAATCTATATATAGATAAGGTGACATGAGTATTTCTTCCACCATTTCTGGGAGCAATATTTTGAAGACGTATAAATTAGTATTGAAGGGACAAAGAAGAGTACACTGTATCTATTAATATAGAGATAATGCATTAATAGACAATACTGTGAATAAAAAGCATAACTGGTTCCAACTTTAAATAATGGATTGAATTGAATCGTGAACATATAGAGGAAATCTTATATTGATATACAATTATTCATTCCAACCAGTTATACATCTAATGTTAATATTAATGTTATGGTTCATCATGAAGAGTGTGTGAGTTTAGCTTCGAAATTGATTATGGAAATTGAAAATAATGTATTTGGAAAGAAGTCTCATGAAAAGACCAGTCAAGTAACATGGAGGAATACATGTGTTCTGAAGCAAGAAGTGTTTGAAAGTGAAACAAATTCCTATATATTTTAAACTTGTGGAAGAAATACATATCCTATCATGTGCAAAAACTGAAGAAATAGTAATGTACCAGTGTTGGATTAAAATGAAGGTCAATATAGACATCATGTCCCATAGGAATCTACTGGCATTGATGTTAAACTGGGTCAGTTACTGTAGAAATATTAGGATTTGTAAACACCATTGATTGAAATTAGTTTTCAGTACTGGGAAATAAATATGTATTTCATGTGGATGAATATTTCTGAGAATTATCTTCTGAAAAGTTGATTATAAATTTATATACATGAACATGAATGAATTTACAGAGTGTGTATAAGTCACATACCTTTCATATTTTGAGAAATCTGGAGTGTATATATATATATATATATATATATATATATATATATATATATACATATATATATATATATATATATATATTAAATAAACACAAATATACATTAAAAAGTATCAATATATATGCTAATCGTAATTCATCATGTAATATACATCATTCAAAGATGCAAAATATTTATTATACTGAACATGGATTTATGTATAATATTGTTCTACAGGGAAGCTTACACATAGTTTGAATTTTCAGTTCCCACAGCGTTTAGGAGGACTGATCTCTTCTCACAATTTGTATCTGCCAATTCAGCCAACTCATGAAAATGTACGTGTGATAGCAGGTAGGATTCTGTATGTGCATATAAAAATACATGTGCTGAGTAGGCTACAGAGAAAGGGAGACAGGAATTCACATATTTGTGAACTTTATAAACACATGGAGGACTATTTCAATTAAAAATTGAGTAGATTTATAACACCTACCCTTAATCATGCAAAAGGGAAGTCCAACTGTACAGCATGCCTCCTCTGAACTGCTCGTATTTTTATTCTATTTGGGTATTATTCTTCATCATATTAGGATTAGTAGTCAGAATATAGTAGGGTATGAGTTACTGTCAGGGATTCAGTATTTCGAATGGAAAATTGGAAATGGATCAATGTGTATGCAAATTAGTGTTACACAAAAATTTTCCCACTCTCATTTAGAACAATAACTTGACATTACCTTCACCCCAAGTAAGACACAATTAGAGAAAAAGAGTTAGAAAATCTTTGAATTCATACCTGAAATGAAAACTGCTCCGGATTTCACAACCTTGGAGATGGTAGAGGAGTTTCCAAAAGTAAGGGACAATGTAAAAACTCCACAAACATGAAGATTTGCCAGCCTAAAGACGTCTGGAGAAACTGCCTCTAAGATGGACAGTTGAAATATATGTAGTTTTCAGGAACTTTAGCTTTTTTTTTAGTAAGACCATCAAACGTCTTTATGCATCTCTGTGACCTGGAGGACATGGTTTATAATTTTCCAATGGACATGAAGCAGTAGTGCTGAATTCTCTCTTTGTAGGTGAACTATGGCCACTGGGGGCTATGTGTCTCCCCATGTGGACTGTGAAGCCATTTCATCATCCTCCACTTTTTATAGTGTCTCCTGCTGCACTGAGAGTTTTGTATTTGCTTCATGAAATACAAGGAGTTAAACTTGACCACAGTCCTGGAGGGAGTTCTGTCACATATGGTGGGTCAGGGACTGCAGGAGAATGCACCAACAGGACTTGTATACCACATAGGTTGCCTCCGTGACCATAGCAACCTGATTCTGAACATTGCCCTTAAACCTCTCCATATAACATGATGCGTTTACATACAATGTTCTGCTGGCTGCACCATGTCAGTCACAAGCCATTTGGAAGACAATGGCAGATCCACATGACCCCACCACAGATGTTTTATCACACACTTAATCACCTCTGCTCTAGGCCCACTATTCTGCAGGCTCCAAATTACTGGCATCTCTGTTCTACACCATATTCATGAAAGCCTGTTAATCAAGGCACTGTCTGGTACACTCATGATCAGCAACAGGACATCCAAAGGTTCTTCAGTGCCACCTGGTCATTGGAATTTTAAATATTTCATGGTATTTATCTAGCCAATTTTCAAGGATGAAGTTGGAGGCACTGTTTATTTCAATTCATTCAGGAATCATTCAATGTTGAGGAAGATCATTTCAATGAAAGCTCTGGAGAACTCTCACAGGCAAGGCTTCCCAAAGAGTGGCCAAAAGGTCACATGAAGCCACGCCCATTGAGGTCTAAAATTGAGGTCCATGTGTTTTTTGACTATCAAATATGGCTGCCAAGTCTTTCAGAATTAAATCATGTGATATCCTGTCTGAGATTCCCAGTGCTCTGTGGAAAGCCACCGTGGGCATAGATCTCAGTTTCCAAGGGCGACTCTCATGCGCGGCCTCTTAAAATCCCCACACAATTTATGGCAATTCTTCTTTGATATGTGTTCCAGAACTCAGGCTCTAAGGGGAATGACACCAGAGTTCAAGCCCAGGTGGATCCAGTCATCTCTTCCAACTGCCACAAGAATGACCACAATTAAAACCAAAAGACACCCAAATGGCCCTCATCTTCTTAAATATAGACATTCATCTTAACCTCTGGCTGGAGGTTACCATGCAGGATGCATCCCAAGAGAGTGTCCAAAATAATGTCGCTTGCCCCTCATTTGCCTAAAGTGAGGGTGACATGGACACCCTTCCTGTGAACCAGGAGTGATCAAATAGGCCTACCATTAATACTGCTCTCCTTCTCCAATTTGAGGCCTACTGACTCTCAGGTATAGATTCTTTATGTGATATGGAATCTTGAGAAAACACAAGCACCTCTGCAGGGATTTGAAGAACTCATTTGACCTAAAAGACTCCTATTCACACTTGATGGAGGTAAAGAACCTAACAGAGGAAGGCTCATCCACAATGAGTGATTTTTTGCCATTTTGGTTTTGATTGCACAAATGGAATCTATCTTTAGATCTACCATGTGCTGAGAATCTAAGCCACAACCTCACACAAGCCCAAAAGGCTGATTCGGACACGTCCCTTTTCAAAGCAATTAAGCAAAGAGCCACATGTTATGCCCATTTATTTCCATTTGAAAACAGTTTTCTTCAGGCTTCACAAAGGGGTGGCCTGAGGCAAAGACCTTCTTGACATTCAGGGCAACATAACCATAAGTATGCAAATGAACCAAAGCAGGGTTTCTCCACTGAGAGTTTACTGGTCACACAGATATTTGAGTTTTCTAAGATGTTCCCATTCCCTACAGCTATCAAGCACATGGCCATGTCACAGAGCTTGGAGGTGGTACACATCTTGGACTCAAAACCATGGGCCTATTCTTGAGGTTTGCCGGAATTCAGGAAGAAAACAGGAACTTAGAAAGTTAGTAGGTGTTTCTTATGCATAAGACGAACCACAGTCCATTCCTAAATCGGGCAGGAAGAATGCTGGGAAGCATTCTACTAGACAGGACACATCCTTGATGCATTCTCTTTTCTAATGTCTACAACCACGGACAGAGTGGGAAACACAGACATAGAAGCACTCGCCTTGTCTAACGACTTACTAGAAACAGTCCACTCCAATCCAAACAAACTGCCTTTCCTACCTATTCTCAGAACATGAGACAAAACCACAAACTCACACCCACACCGACAAAGGCACCTCCTTAACTCAAGTAGGTCTGTGAATATCCAGAGTGTCCTCTGACTGGTGGACCATACTATGTTCCCCTGAAATGGCCTGACCTGTGTCAGATCTGGTCTCCTTGGCTAACTCTGTGAAGGTGTCAGGAGCCAGAGGTGAGCCACTACCTGCTTTCTCAGAAACGGCTCCTCTTTAAAGCTTTCCTGGCATTTGGCCATCCTCACATCAGTAGTTACCAAGAAAGACTGACTCTGTCTTTGGTAAATCCAAACAAGTGTGACCACTGGGACTGAGACTGGGACTGGCTATGGGTGACTGGCTTCATGAATCCCAAGTTCAGAGATTTTAATCACCAAGGAAGTGAGGTGAGGTCACTTCCTTCAGGAACTGAATGAGGTTACTGCCTTGGCAACCACTTTGTCCTACCAGTGGCTTCCAAGTGTCACATGAGAAGGAGGCTGCCCCTACTTCCTGTTACACTTTCACAAGATAGAACGGTATATCAATCATAGGCGCCCTGGGACAGCTACCCACACAGGCTGGGTTTGGTCCATTTTCTCTACATTAAGAAGAGAGAGGCTGATTCAGTCAGAACCCTTCATCCTGACCAGGTTGTTTGCCATTGAAGATGACTTTTGCTCTCTCAGGTCTTTTATAGCTGCCTTCATGTTCTTCAGAGATCATTTATGCATGTACCTTTGAGGTTTTCATCAGGTGAAAGATCTCATACAACTCTATCCCTGCTCTTCTGTAAAGTTAGATTGATGGAACAGTGAATGGTTAAGGTTAACAACATGTTTGATTTGGGTTAGAAATCATTCTGCTGGATGAATGATGGTATTTGGAACCTAAAATATTTAAAAGAATATAGAGGTGAAATATAATTATGAAAACAGAAATCTAGTTTAGATTCGAAGCCCAGAATGGCATTGGGACCTTGACTGGGATAATTAGCATTGAATTATGTTATGCACAGATGTCTAAGATGAATCTATAATCAATGGCATAGGATCTTCTACCTTGGACGATTGAATGTACAAGAGAACATCGAGTCAAACAGGGACAGTCGGTAGGATTAGGAAGATAGTCGGTAGGTATAGGAAGAAGAGTGAGTATAGTATTTGAAACAAAAGTTCTTTAGCAATAGGGTTTTGGTTAGAGAGTGAATATTTGTCAGCACATGTGAAGAGTCAATCACAATGATGAACTTGGGAAATATGTAGGAAAGCAGATATCAATAGAGACATTACAAAATCAGGCAAACTATAAAGTGATAGGATTAGACTATTTCAAAGGGTTCAGGTTGAATATATAATCTTAGGAAGAAACACATATGTAGTCACGAATAGGATTGACATTTGAGAGAATTAGGCAATGTGGACATGGATGTTTTTAGTAATCCATGCTCACTTTCCATTTAGGCTTTGGTACAATAATAAGTGTGACCTTTGCATTTGGTGTCCAGAATATTACTGTAATAAAATGTATATGTAGATCAGGTGGCATGCGTATTTCTTCCACCATTTCCGGGAGCAATATTGTGAAGACGAATAAATTAGTATTGGGGGTACAAAGAGGCGTATGCTGTGTCTATGAATATAGAGATTATGCATACATAGATCATACTGGGAAAAAATATAACTGGTTCCAATTAAATAATGGATTGAATTGATATCTGAAAATATATAGGAAATCTTATATTGATATACAATCATTCATTCCAAAGAGTTATACATCTAATGGTAATCTTAGAGTTATGGTTTATAATGAAGGGTGTGTGAGTTTTGTTTCAAAAGTGATTACGGAAATAGAAAATAATGTGTTTGGAAAGAAGTCTCATGAGAAGACCAGTCAAGAAACATGGAGGAATACATGTGTTCTGAAGCAGAAAATGATTGAAAGTGAACCAAATGCCTATAAACTTCCTAACTTGTGGAATAAATATGTATCCTATTATGTGCATAAACTGAAGAAATAGTAATGTAACAGTGTTGAATAAAAATGAACTTCAAAATACACATCATGTTCCATAAGGAATCTACTTGCATTGATGTAAACCTAGGTCAGTTACTGTAGAATGGAAAATTGCAAAATAAATCCAATCTGGAATGGGAAATTCTCAGGAGTTCACAAGCTTGGATATGGTGGAGGAGTTTCTCAAAGTAAGGGACATTGTAAACACAACACAAACATGGAGCTCTGCTGGCCTAAAGACTTCTTGAGAAACTGGCTAAGAGGTTGGGCACTTAAATTTATATTGTTGTCTGGAGCTATAGCTTCTTTTGTAGTGAGACCATCAAAGCTGGGTGTGCATCTATGTGACCTGGAGGACATGGTATCTTATTTTATAATGAACATATGGCAGCAGTACTGAATTCCCTCTTTGTAGGTAAACTGTGGCCACTGGGGGCTAAGTGTCTCCCCATGTGGACTGTGAAGCCATTTGTTCATTCTCCATTTTCGTGGTGTTTCTTGCTGCTGCACTGGGAGTTTGGTATTTGCTTAACTAAATACAAGGAGTTCAACGGGGACAAGTGCTGGTGGCTACCCCTACTTCATGTGACACTTTCACAAGTTGGAATGGTATATCAACCATAGGCACCCGGGAACAGCTCTCCACACAGGCCATGTTTGGTCCTTCATATCTGCCTACATCTTCTCCAGGGGTCATATCTGCATGGACATTTGAGGTTCTCAGCAGGTGGAAGATCCCCTATATTCCTGTATTGTAAGACCAACTCTGTCCCGCTCTTCTGTAAAGTTAGATTGAGGGAACAGTGTATGGTTAGCATTAATAACTTGATCAATTTGGGTTAGGAATTATTCTGAGGGATGAATAATGATATTGGGAATCTGCTATATTTATAAGAACATAGAGGTGAAATATATGTATGAAAACAGAAATCTAGGTAAGATTTGAAGCCCAGAAGGGAATTGGGCCCTTGATTGGGATACTTAGCATTGAATTACCTTGAGCAGAGATTTCTTGGATAAATCAATATACAATGGCATAAGACTTTGTACCTTGGATGATTGAATTTAGAAGGGAACATCAACTCCAAAAGGGATAGTCGGTAAGATTAGAAAGACAGTCGGTAGTTTTCGGAAGAAGTGTGAGTATAGAATTTGGAAAAAAAAAATTCTTTAGCAACAGGGTTTCGATTAGAGAGTGAATGCCAATGTCAGCAAATGTGAAGAGTCATTCACAATGATGAACTAGGGAAAAAATGTAGGAAAGCAAATATCAAGGAAGACAATAGGAAATTAGGCAAAGTACAAAGTGATTGTTAGGATTAGACATTTTCAACAGGATTGAGTTTGAATATATAATCTTAGGAAGAAACAAATATGTAGTCACCAAAGAATGACATTTGAGAGCATTAGGCAACCTGGACATGGATGTTTTTAGTAATCCATGTTCACTTTCCATTTAGGCTTTGTAAAATCATAAGTGTGACCTTTGCAGTTTTGTCAAGAATATTACTGTGATAAAATGTATATGTAGATCAGGTGACATGAGTATTTCTTCCACCATTTCCGGGAGCAATATTGAGAAGACGTATAAATTAGTATTGGGGGTACAAAGAGGTGTACGCTGTGTCTGTGAATATAGAGATAATGCATGAATAGACCATACTGTGAATAAATAATATAACTGGTTCCACTTTAAATAATTCATTTAATTGATATCTGAAAATATACAGGAAATCTAATATTGATATAAAATCATTCATTCCAACCAGTTATACATCTAATGGTAATATTAGGTTATGGTTTATCATGAAGGGTGTGTCTGATTTTCTTCAAAAGGATTATGGAAATCGAAAATAATGTGTTTGGAAAGAAGTCTCAAAAAATCCAGTCAAGAAACCTGGAGGAATACATGTGTTCTAAAGCAGGAAGGGATTTAAAGTGAACCAAATGCCTCTAAATTTGTGAACTTGTGGATGAAATATATATGCTATGATGGGCTAAACGTGAAGAAATAGTAATGTAGCAGTGTTGAATAGAAATGAAGTTCAAAATAGACATCATGTCCCATAGGAATCTACTTGCATTGATGTTAAACTGGGTCAGTTAATGTAGAAATGTTAGGATTTGTATGAACCATTAACTGAAGTCAGATTTCAGTAATGGGAAACAAATATGTATTCAAGGTGGATGAATATTTCTGAGAATAATCTTCTGAAAAGTTGATTATAAATCCACATACATGAACATGAATGAATTTAGGGAGTTTATATAATACACATATATTTCATATTTTAGAAAACTTGGAGAGTCACACACACACACACACACACACACACAGACACATGCACAGACATTAAAAGTAGCAATATATATGCCAATCGCATTTCATCATGAAATATATATAATCCACATATCGAAAAATATTCATTTTGCTTAACATGGATTCATGTATAATGTTGTTCTACTAGGAAGCTGACATATGTTGAATTTTCAGTTTCAACAGCGTTTAGGAGGAATGATCTCTACTCACAATTTTTATCTTCCAAGTCAGTAGCCTCAAAAGAAATTATGTGTGATACCAGGTAGGATTCTATATGTGCGTATAAAAACACATGTGCTGAATAGGCTACAGAGAAAAGGAAACAGGAAGCCACATATTTGTTACCTTTAAAAACACATGTAGAACTATTTCAATTAAAAATTGACAATTTTTATAATACCTACCCTTTATCATGCAAAAGGCAAGACCTAGTATACACCATGCCTCCTCTGAACTGCTTGTATTTCTATTCTCTTTGGGTTATTTTTCTTCACCATATTAGGATTAATCGTCAAAGTCTAGTAGGGTATGGGATAGTGTCAGAGATTCAGTATTTTGGATGGAAAATAGGAAAATGAATCCAATGTGTACGCAAACATATGCTACACAAAAATCTTCCAACTCTCATCAAGAACAAAGCCTTGTCATTACCTTCGACCCTAGTAAAACACAATTAGAGGAGAAGAGTTAGAAAATCTGTGAATTCATATGTGGAATAAAATATACTCAGTAGTTCAAAAAATTGGAGGTGGTAAAGGAGTTTCCAAAAGTAAGGGAAAGTTTAAACAGTCCACACACATGGAGCTCTGCTGGCCTAAAGACTTCTTGAGAAAGTCCCTCTGAGGTTGGGCACTTGAAATATATTTTGTTGTATGGAGCTTTAGCTTCCTTTGTAGTGAGACCATCAAAGATGGGTCTGCATCTATGTGACCTGGAGGACATGGTTTCTTATTTTCCAATGAACATGAGACCGTAGTGCTGAATTCTCTCTTCCTAAGTAAACTGTGGACACTGGAACCTAAGTGTCTCCCCGTGTGAACTGTGAAGCCATTTGGTCATCCTCCACTTTTCGTGGTGTTTCTTGCTGCTGCACTGGGAGTTTGGTATTTGCATCACGAAATACAAGGAGTTCAACTGGGACACAGTGCTGGAGGGAGTTCTGTCACGTGTGTATGGTCAGGTTCTGCAGGAGAATGCACCATCCAATATTCTATCTCTCATTGTTTGCCCCCGTGTCCATAGCAACCTGATTCTGAACATTTACCTGAAACCAAACCATATAACAATTTGCCTTTACATATAAGGGTCTGCTGGCTGCACCTTGTGAGTCACAAGCCATTCTATATAAATGCCACATTTTTAATCCATTCATCTAATGAAGGGAATCTAGGTTGGTTCCACAGTCTTGCAATTGTGAATTGTGCTGCTATGAACATCGATTTATCAGTATCTCTGTAGCATGCTCTTTTTAGTTCTTTAGGGAATAGACCGAGAAGGGGAATAGGTCAAATGGTGGTTCCATTCCCAGCTTTCCAAGAAATCTCCATACTGCTTTCCAAATTGGCTGCACCAATTTGCAGTCCCACCAGCAATGTACAGGTGTGCCCTTTTCCCCACATCCTCGACAGCACATGATGGCGTTTGACTTCATAATGGCTGCCGATCTTACTGCAGTGAGATGGTATCTTAGGGTGGGTTTGTTTTGCTTTTCTCTGACTGCTAGAGATGGTGAGCATTTTTTCATGTACTTATTGATTGATTGTATGTCCTCCTCTGAGAAGTGTCTGTTCAGGTCATTGGCCCATTTGTTAATTGGGTTATTCATTTTCTTATTGTTTAATTTTTTTGAGTTCTTTGTATACTCTGGATATTAGGGCTCTATCTGAAGTGTGAGGAGTAAAGATTTGTTCCAAGGATGTAGGCTCCCTATTTACCTCTCTTATTGTTTCTTTTGCTGAGAAAAATGTATTTAGTTTGAGTAAGTCCCATTTGTTGATTCTAGGGATTAACTCTGGTGCTATGGGTGTCCTATTGAGAAATTTGGAGCCCGACACCACAGTATGTAGATGGTGGCAAAAGTTTTCTTCCACCAGATGCAGTGTCTCTGATTTGATATCAACCTCCTAGATCTATTTTGAGTTAACTCTTGTGCATGGTGAGAGGAGGGGATTCAGTTTCATTTTGTTACATATGGAATTCCAGTTTTCCCAGCACTATTTGTTGAAGATGCTATCCTTCCTCCATTGCATGCTTTTAGTCCCTTTATCAAATATAAGATAGCTGTAGTTTTGTGGATTGGTTTCTGTGTCCTCTATTCTGTATCACTGGTCCACCCGCCTGTTTTGTCACCAGTACCATGCTATTTTTGTTACTATTGATCTGTAGTATAGTTTGAGGTCTGGTATCGGTATACTGCCTGATTCACACTTCCTGCTTAGAGCTGTTTTTGCTATTCTGGGTCTTTAATTTTTCCATATGAATTTCATAATTGTTTTATCTATTTCTACAAGAAATGACCTTGAGATTTTGATTGGCATTGCATTAAACCTATAGAGAACTTTTGGTAATATCGTCATTTTGATGATGTTAGTTATGCTTATCCATGAACAGGGTATATTTTTCCATTTTCTAAGATTTTCTTCTATTTCTCTTATTAGGGTTCTGTAGTTTTCATTGTATATGTCTTTCACCTCTTTTGTTAGGTTGATTCCCAAGTATTTTATTTATTTTTTTGATGATATTGTGAATGGACTGATTGTCCTCATTTCCATTTCAGAGGATTTGTCGCTGATATACAAAAATGCCTTTGATTTATGCGTGGTGATTTAATATCCTGCCACTTTGCTGAATTCATTTATTACCTCTAATAGTTTCTTTGTAGACCCTTTTGGGTCTGCTAGGTATAGAATCATGTCTTTTGCAAATAGCGATAATTGGAGTTCTTCTTTTCCTATTTTAATGCCTTTAATTTCTTTAGTCTTTCTAATTGCTCTGGCCAGTGTTTCGATAACTATGTTGAACAGAAGGGGTGAGAGAGGGCATCATTGTCTTGCTCCAGATTTTAGGGGGAATGCCTTCAATTGTTCTCCATTCAGAATGATGCTAGCCTGAGGCTTAGCAAAGATTGCTTTTACAATATTGAGGTATGATTCTGTTATCCCTAGTTTTTCTAGAGTTTTGAACGTAAAGTGATGCTGTACCTTGTCAAATGCTTTTTCTGCATCTCTAGAGATGATCATATGGTTCTTATTTTTAAGTCTATTGATGTGATGAATAACATTTATTGATTTCCGTATATTGTACCAGCCTTGCATCCCAGGAATGAATCCTACTTGATTATGGTGCACATTTTTTATATATATATGTTTTTGTGTCTGATTCGCCAGAATTTTTTTGAGGATTTTTGCATTTTTCCTGAAATACCTTGAAAAGTATTGGTTTTTGTTCTTCTTTAAAGGTTTTGTATAATTCTGCTCTATACCCATACGGTCCTGGGCTTTTCTTAGTTGGTAGTATTTTGATGGTTTCTTCTATTTCCTCAATTGATATTGGAATGTTTAAGTTGTCTATATCCTCCTGACTCAATCTGGGCACATCATATGACTTAAGAAATTTATCAATGCCTTCACTATATTCTATTTTATTGGAGTATATTAATTCAAAATAATTTCTGATTTTCTTCTGTATTTCTGAAGTGTCTCTTGTTATATTTCCTTTTTCATTTCATATGCTAGTAATTTGAGTTCTCTTTCTTCTTCTCTTTGTTAGCATGGCTAAGGGTCTGTCGATTATATTTATTTTTTCAAAAAACCAATGTATTGTTTTGTCAATTTTTTTAATTGTTTCTTTTGTTTCGATTTCATTAATTTCTTCTCTGATTTTAATTATTTGTTGCCTTCTACTTCTTTTGCTGTTGTTTGCTCTTGTTTGTCTAAGATTTTGAGATGAAGTATGAGATCATTTATTTGTTGGTTTTTTCTTTTTCTAAGGAATGAACTCAAGCAATGAATTTTCCTCTTGGAACTGCTTTCAATGTGTCCCATAGATTCCGATATATTGTGTCTGTGTTTTCATTTATCTCTAAGAATTTTTTAATTTCTTCCTTGATGTCTTCTATAACCCATTGATCATTCAGAAACCTATTGTTCATTCTCCAAGTGATGAATGATTTTTCCTTCCTTTTTTTATCGTTGATTTTTAATTTCATTCCATTATGATCAGATAAAATGCATGGTATTATCTCTACTCCTTTTTATTGTCTAAGAATTGCCCTGTGACATAATATATGATGTATTTTTGAGAAGGATCCATGTTCTGCTGAGAAAAAAGTGTAACTTCTTGATGATGGGTTGTATATTGTATATATGTCAATTAAGTCTAGGTTATTAATTGTGTTATTGAGTTCTATAGTTTCCTTATTCAACTTTTGTTTGGAAGATCTGTCCATTGGTGAGAGAGGTGTGTTCATGTCTCCCATGATTACTGTATTGTGGTCTATTAGACTCTTGAAATTGAGAAGAGTTTGTTTGATGAACAAAGCTGCACCATTGTTTGTGGCATATATATTTATGATTGTTATGTCTTGTTGGCGTATGGTTCCCTTGAGTAGTATGTAGTGTCCTTCTTTATCCCTTTTGATTAACTTTGGCTTGAAATCTATTTTATTTGATATGAGTATGGACACTCCTGCTTGTTTCCGAAGTTCATAAGAGTGATACGATTTTTCCAAGTATCACCCTCAGTCTATGTATGTCTTTTCCTATAAAATGCGTCTCCTGTAGGCAGCATTTTGTTGGTTCTTGTTTTGTGATCCATTCTACTAGCCTGTGTCTCTTAATTGGTGAGTTTAAGCCATTAAGATTTTTTGTTATTATTGAGATATGGGTTGTTCTTCCAGCCATATTTGTTTATTTATGTTACTAAACATAGTTTGTTTTCCTCTTTGATTATTTTCCCCCATTTAATGTCCTACCTCCCACTGTTGGTTTTCATTGGTATTTTCCATTTCCACTTCCTGTAATGTTTTGCCGAGGATGTTTTGAAGAGATGGTTTTCTAGCTGCAAATTCTTTTCACTTTTGTTTGTCGTGGAAGGTTTTAATTTCATCTTCCATCTGAAGCTTAATTTCACTGGATACATGATAATTGGCTGGAACCCATTTTCTTTCAGTGTTTGAAATATGTTATTAAAGGATCTTCTAGCTTTCAGAGTCTGTGTTGAAAGATCAGCTGTTATCCTGGTTGGTTTACCACTAACTATAATCTGCTTCCTTTCTCTTGTAGCTTTTAAAATTCTCTCCTTATTCTGTATGTAGGGTATCTTCATTACAATGTGTCTAGGTGTGGATCTCTTATGATTTTGCACGTTCGGCGTCCTGTAGACTTTTAGGATTTGGGATTTTGTCTCATTCTTCAAGTCTAGGAATTTTTCTACTATTATTTCATTGAATAGATTGCTCACTCCTTTGGTTTGGACCTCTATACTTTCCTGTATCCCAATGACTCTTATGTTTATTCTCTTTATGTTATCCCATATTTCTTGCAGTTTTGCTCATGGTTTCTTAACAGTCTTGCTGAGCTGTATATGTTCTTTTTGAGTTGAAATACTTTGTCTTCATTGTCTGATGTTCTATCTTCTAAGTATTCTGCTCTGATGGTAGTATTCTCAATTGAGTTTTTAAGATGGTTCATTACTTCCTGCGTTTCTAAGATTTCAGTTCGTTTGTTTTTTATAACCTCTATCTCCCTGTATAGTTGATCTTTGCTACTTGGATTTTTTTATGTAATTCATTGTCGAAGTGATCTTTCATTGACTGATTTTTGCTGTCTAATGTCTTCCTTGAGATTCCAGATCACCTGAAGCATGTATATCCTGAATTCTTTATCTGACATTCCATATGCTGCATCTATTACCTCTTCTAAAGTTGAGTTGACCTGCATTGCTTGTGGTCCTTTCTTTCCTTGTCTTTTCATACAGCTTGCGTTTCTTTCTGCTCGGTGAAACTGTTGTGTTTTTGTAATTTTCCCCCTGTATATTTATATTGCTCTTGTATTGTGGAAAAGTCTCCATTGCAGGTGCGGTTGACGGCTGTGCTGCTCCTCCAATTGGGGTGATCTGTCTACCATGCTGACCGGCCGCTAGGCCTGTTCTGCCGGTCGGTCGTACGTCTGCCTACCTTGCAGGCATGGGTGTCGGCTCTGCTCTGCCCCTACTCCAATTGGGGTGACGTGACTACCACGCCGGTGGGTCGCTGGGCCTGTTCCAGGCACAGGTGGCAGCTCTGCTCTGCACCTCTGGCTTGATGACAAAATGAGAGAGACTCAGATGTTTGTGACTCACTTTCTTTACCAGGAGACCAACTATTTCTCTCGCCGCTGGTATCGATGAAGTTATCTCCTCCACTGCTTTGTGATCACATCAGATGTCTGCCATGTTGGTATCCCATGTAAATGGCAGCATTTCATTCCCTTTGTCGGGTGACCAAAGCAACGGGTGAGTCCTGACCGGCCCTCACAAGCCCCGTCTCAATCCTGTTGCCACTGTCTATGAAGGCTCAGTTGGCATTTACCTCTACAGTATTCAGCAGGACCCAGACCAAGAAACAGTTTCCGCAGGTTCTTTAGCCCTGGGCCAGAGCAGTTCCGGGACCCGGAATTCAGCCGCTCCGGGCTCGGTGTATGTTCTGATAGGAGAACGATCCAAGAAGCAATTTTCATGGGTTCTTTAGCACTGACCCTGAGTAATTTGTCTGCAAGATGAAGGCGAATGGCAGCCTGAAATTACCTATTCTGTATCTGAATGAGCTGTGATCAGTCGAAAACAGGGATGGTGACATCAGCTCTCCAAGATGGTGACCGCTATCTTCCTCTGTGGTCTCACCGGTGTGGAAAACCGAATTGGACCACTTCCTTCCCCCATTTCAAACCCAGAATTCAGCACTGAGCACAGTGATTGCGCAGATGGCAGGAGCCCGCATAATCCACAGACTGTATCTTTGTGTTGCTCTCTCGTCGTTTCCCAGCGCGCATTGCAGACACTAGCCGTGGGGCGATTTGCTAAATAAGCAGCGTGACCCTCCGTGAGGACAAATTGCTGGTGTTTGAGTCCCCGTAGCTGGTCCTTGTGCAATGGAAATCCTTCCTGTAGGTTTTGGAGCACACCAATTTTCCTGGAAATTTCTAATAAGATAGATTTTAGCCGTTCTAACTCGTCCTTCTCCTGCAAAGTGACGCGGTACAGGTGGGTAATGAACTCCCATCGGTGCCATAATATGATCCCCTGAAGTTAGTTTTCAGTACTAGGAAACAAACATGTATTTCAGGTGGAAAAATATTCCTGAGAATAATCTTCTCAAACGTTGATTATAAATCCAAATACATGAATATGAATGAATTTAGTTAGTGTATAATAAGACACATATATTTTATATTTTGAATAATCAGAAGAGTGAATACACACACACACACACACACACACACACACACACCTAAATACAGACATTACAAAGTAGCATTATGTATGGCAATCGAAATTCACCATGAAATATATATCATCCACAGATCCAAAAATATTGATTTTACTAAATATGGATTTATGTTGTTCAACTAGGAAGCTCACCCATAGGTTGAATTTTCAGTTCCAACAGCATTTAGAAGAAGTGTTTTCTTCTAACAATTTGTATTTGCAAAGTCAGTTACCTCACAAATATGTACGTGTGATACCATGTAGTATTCTATATGTGCATATAAAAATGCATGTGCTGAATCAACTACAGAGAAAGGGAGACAGGAATTCACATATTTGTTAACTTTAAAAACACATAGAGAACTATTTTAACTACAAATTGACAAGATTTATAACACCAACCCTTTATCATGCAAAAGGAAAGTACAACTATACACCATGCCTCCTCTGAACTGGTTGTATTTCTATTCTGTGTGGGTTATTTTACTCCATCATATTAGGATTAGTAGTCAGAGTCTAGTAGGTTTTGGGTTAGTGTCAGGGATTCAGTATTTCGAATTGAAAATAGGAAAATAAATTCAATATTTATGCAAATATGTGATACAAAAAAATGTTCCCACTCTCATCCAGAACAATGCCTTGACATCATCTTCGCTTAAAGTAAGACACAATTAGAGGACATGATTTACAAAAATCTGTGAATACATATCTGGAATGGAATATGCTCAGGAGTTCATATACTTGGAGGTGGTATAGGAGTTTCCAAAAGTAAGGGACAGGGTAAACACTCCACAAACATGGAGCTCTGCTGGCCTAAAGACTTTTGAGAAACTGCCTCTGAGTTTGGGCACTTGAAATATATGTTGCTGTCAGGAGGTTTAGCTTCCGTTCTAGTTAGACCATCATAACTGGGTCTGCATCTATGTGACCTGGAGGACATTGTTTCTTATTTCCCAATGAACATGAGGCAGCAGTGCTGAATTTTTTCTTTGTAGGTAAACTGTAGCCACTGCGCGCTAAGTGTCTCCTCGTCTTTACTGTAAAGCCATTTTTTCATCCTCCACTTTTTGTGGTGTTTCTTGCTGCTGCACTGGGAGTTTGGTATCTGTTTCTTGAAATACAAGGAGTTCCACTGGGACAAAGTGCTGGAGGGAATTCTGTCACATGTGGTGGGTCAGGGTCTGCAGGAGAATGCACCAAGCAAGCTTCTTTCCCACAGAGCTTGCCCCATTGACCATAGCAACCTGATTCTGAATATTGTCCTGAAACCTCTCCATATAACAAGATGCTTTTACATACAAGGGTCTGCTGGATGCAAAATGTCAGTCACAAGCCATTTGGAAGCCAATGGCAGATAAACATGGCCTCACCACAGATGTTATTTCAGACACCTCCCCACCACTGCTCTAGGCCAACTACTCAGCAGGCTCCAAATTACTGGCATCTCTGTTCTACAGCATTTTCGTGAAACCAAGTCAATCAAGGCACTGTCTGGTATACTCATAATCAGCAACAGGAATCCAAAGTTTCTCCAGTGCCACTTGGTCAAGGGAATTTCAAAAATTTGGTGGTATTTATCTAGCTATTTTTTAAGGATGAAGTTGGAGGCACTGTGGGTTTCCAATCATTCAGGAACCATTAAATGGCGAGGAAACTCATTTGAACGAAAGAAATGGAGAACTATCACAGGCAAAGCTTCCCAAAGTGTGGCCAAAAGGTCACATGAAGCCAGGCTCATTGAGGTCTACAATGTGAGCTCCATGTGTGTTATGACTCTCAACTATGGCTGCCAAGTCTTTGACAATAAAATCGTGTGATATCCTGGCTGAGATTACTTATGCTCTGTGGAAAGCCACCCTGGGCCTAGATCTCAGTTTCCAAGGGCGAATCTCGTGTGTGGCCTCCTAAAATCTCAACACAATTCATGGCAATACTTCTCTGAGGACAGTTCCACAACTCAGTCTCTAAGGGGAATCACACCAGAGTTCAAGCCCAGGTGGAACCAGACATCTCTTCCAACCGCCACACAAATGACCACAATTAAAAACAAAAGACTCCCACATGGCACTCATCTTCTTCCATATAGACACTAATAATAACCTCTGGCTTGAGGTTTTCATGAGGGGCACAGACCAACACAGTGTTCAAAATAAGCACCCTCGCACCTCATTTGTCACAAGTCAGGGTTGCCTGGACACCCTTCCTTTGAACACGGAATGATCATAGAGCCCTGCCTTTAATACTGCTCCACAATTCCAATTTGAGGCTTACTGACTGTGGGATTTAGATTCTTTATGTGAACTGGAGTCATGAGTAATCACAAGCACCAGTGGGCTAGACTCTGCAAGGCTTTGAAGTACTCATTTGATGCAAAGGATCCCTATTCTCACTTGATGGAGATCAGGAACCTTACAGAGGAAGGCGAGAGACGTAGTCCACAATAAATGCTTTTTGGACATTTTGGATTTGGGTGCACACATGGGATCTTTCTTTAGGTCCATTAGGTGCTGAGTATCTAAGCCACAGCCTCACACAGGGCCAAGTGGCCAATTCAGACACATCCCTTTCCAAACAATTAAGCAAAGAGCCCCAGGTGATGCCCATTCATTTCCATTTGAAAACTGTTTTCTTCAGGCTTCACAAAGGCATGGCCTAATCAAAGACCTTGCTGTTATTCAGTGCAACAGAAGAATAGGTATGCAAAAGGCCCAAAGCAGGGTTTCTCCACAGAGACTTTACTGGTCACATTGATATCTGAGTTTTCTGAGATGCTCCAATTCCCTTCAGCTATCCTGTACATGGCCATGTCCCAGAGCTTGGAGGTGGTACATATCTTGGACACATAACCATGAGCCTATTATGGTTTGTGGCCAGAATTCAGGCAGAAAACAGGAACTTAGGAAGACAGTAGGTGTTGCCCATCCAGAAGGCAAGCCAAGTCCATCTATAAATTGGGAATGATGAATGCTGGGAAGCTTTCTACTAGACAGAACACATCATTGATGCATGCTCTTTCTAATGTCTTCATCCACGAACACAGTGGGATACCCAGACATAGAAACACACTCCTTGTCAAACGACTTTCTAGAAACCATCCACTCCAAAATGAACATACTGCCTTTCCTACCTATTCTCAGAAAATGAGACAAGACCACAAACTCACACCCAACCCACAAAGGCACCTCCTTCCCCCAAGTAGGTCTGTGACTATCCGGAGTGTCCTCTTACTGGTGGGCCATACTATGTTCCCAGAAATGGCCTGTCCTGTCTCAGATCTGGTCTCCTTGGCCAACTCTGTGAGGTAATTAGGAGCCAGCGGTGAGCCATTACATGGAGATGACTTTTTCTCTCTCAGGTCCTTCATAGCTGCATACATCTTCTCCAGGGATCATTTCTGTATGGACCTTTGAGGATCTTAGCATGTGGAAGATCTGCTACATTCCTATATTGAAAGACCAACTCTGTCTCTAATCTTCTGTAAAGTTAGATTGAGGGAACAGTGTATGGTTAGGATTAATAACATGTTCGATATGAATTAGGAATCATTCTGCAGGAATGATTGGGAAGCTGCAATATTTACAAGAAAATATAGGTGAAATATTAGTATGAAAACAGAAATGTAGGTAAGATTTGAAGCCCAGAAGGGCATTGGGCCCTTGATTGGGATACTTAGATTTGAATTATTTTCTGCAGAGATGTCTCAGATAAATTCAGTACAATGGCATAGGACCTTGTACGTTGGATGATGGAATGTTGAAGAGAACTTCTAGTCAAAAAGGGATAGTTGAAATTATTAGAAAGATATTCAGTTTCAGAAAGAAGAGTGAGTATAGGTTTTGGACAAAAGTTCTCCAGCAATAGGGTTTCGGATAGAGAGTGAATTTAAATGTGAGCACATGTGAAGAGTCAGTCACAATGATTAACTGGGGAAAATATGTAGGAAAGCAGATATCAATAGAGACATTAAGAAATCAGGAAAAGTATAAAGTGAGTGACAGGATTAGACATTTTCAACATGTTTGAGTTTGAATATATAATCTTTGGAAGAAACAAATATGTAGTCACCAATAGGATTTTCATTTGAGAGCATTAGGCAACCTGGACATGGATGTTTTTAGTAATCCATGTTCACTTTCCATTTAGGTTTTGTACAATCATAAGTGTGACCTTTGCTTTTTATGTCCAGAATATTACTGTGATAAAATGTATATGGAGATCAGGTGACACGGGTATTTCTTCCACCATTTCTGGGAGCTATATATTGAGGACGTATAAATTAGTATTGGGGGTACAAAGAGGTGTACCTGTGTCTATGAATATAGAGATAATTCGTGAATAGACTGTACTGTGAATAAATAATATAACTGGTTCCACTTTAAATAATGGATTGAATTGATATCTGAAACTAAGTAAGAAATCTTATATCGATATACAACCATTCATTCCAACCAGTTATACATCTAATGGTAATATTAGTGTTATGGTTTATTGTGACGGGTTTGTGCGTTTTGCTTCAAATGTGATAATGGAAATTGAAAATAATGTTTTTGGGAAGAAGTCTCATGAAAAGAGCAGTTATGAAACATGGAGGAATACATGTGTTCTCAAGCAGGAAGTGATTGAAAGTGAAACAAATGCCTATAAATTTGAGAAATTTTGATGAAACATATATGCTATGATGTGCCTAAACTGAAGATAGTTATGTACCAGTGTTGAATAAAAATGAACGTCAAAATACACATCATGTCTCATAGAGTCTACTTGCATTGATGTTCAACTGGGTCAGTTACTGTAGAAATATTAGGATTTGGGGGGGAATTAATAATACAATTTATTTTAGCACTAGCATGCCACAGAATGTAGAGGAAAGATCAATGGATTTTTAGTTATAGCACTAATAATCTAACATTTAGTGACTATTTTGGATAGTCTAGAAATTACATAAGGCTATGTAACATATTTTTTTTATTTAACATTCATCAAAGCTTGGAATTTTCGTAATATTTCTTCTTTTTTCTTTTTTTATTTTTTCAGTTGTTGATTGACCTTCATTTTGTTTATTTGTATGTGGTGCTGAGAATAGAACCATGTGCCTCACACATGCTAGATAACCATGTTACCTCTGAGCCACAAACCCAGCCCCTCCACTTCTATCTTAACATCATACACTCATGTCCCTCTTCTTTACTCACTTTCTTCCTCATTTTCCCGCTTCTCTCCCTTCCTTTTTGGTTTCCCCTCCATATCTATTTTTCTCTCATGTCATTACAAACAGTAGTATGCTATGAAATTTAAATTTAAGACTGTTTTTTATAGTCATTCTTTTTCTTGAGAAAATTTAAAAATTATAATCACCTGATAGATATATTACAATACATTTATTATACATATGTATCTATATTCATGCATATGCATTACATATATTATATATATATATATATATATATATATATATATATATATATATATATATTTAAAAGTACTTTGATTTTCCTGTTAGAAATAATATAGACCAAGTCTTTCTTAATTCTCAATTCTTCCATAATTAACATCTTACAGTGAAAATCAAATAAACATATTTAAGTAAACAGGTATCATTCTTATTTATCAATACTGATAATTTAAAGTTTTATATCACATTAAGCTGTAATGTGGCATATTAACTCTTATGAATTAGAGAAATTTTATTTGAACAACCTATTATTTAAGGACCATATGCACTGACATTTTAAATGGCTTTCTTGTGATTTCAATTTCTATCAATTGTGTATTAATTGCCAAATACTTATTTTAGTACTTTTCATGTTCAAAATTGATATAAAGTCAATTGTTTAATTCTTCTTGTAAGTAGTTACTTATTACAGTAGGGACATTATTAATAATACTACATCTTTATAAGAAAAATGGTACAAATTTATTTTCATGCAAAATTAAGAATAATTGTATGCTCTAGATGTTTGATTGTTGATACATATAACAAAGAGCTTTTGATGAGTCTCTTCCCCAGTAAAACATAAAATGCAAAGATATAGTTAGGTTTGTATGTCCAAATAAAGATAAGAAAAAATACACATTATCAGCTAGAAACTATTAAATAAAAGATGAAAAGAACAATCCAACACATTGTACGAACTTGTCAGATGAGGTAGTATTCTGGAAGAATAGCCTAAGACTAGACCTTGTCCATGACAAAATATTCACGAAAAAAATGAAATATGAAAAGTGTAGAAAATGCTATGAATTTTTCATGAAGTTAGGTGAATTATCCTTTAATCTCAATTTATGTGCATTTTCTGGTAAAATAAATTTGTGATATTTACAAAACAAAGTTTCTGTATAGCAAAATGAATACATCTGAACCCATTTTTAGCTGATTTCTTCCCACTAAATTTTAAACCTTTATTTATTTATTTATTTTTATTGGTTGTTCAAAACATTACAAAGCTCAAGATATATCATCTTTCATACATTTGACTAAATTGGGTTATGAACTCCCATTTTTTCCCCAAATACGAATTGTAGAATCACATCGGTTACACATTCACATTTTTACATAATGGCATATTAGTGACTGTTGTATTCTGCTACCTTTCCTATCCCCTACTATCCACCCTCTCCTCCCCTCCCATCTTCCCTCTCTACCTCATCTGCTATTGTTCAATTCTCTCCATTGTTTCCCCCTCACTTCCCCTCACAACATCTTATATGCAATTTTGTGTAACATTGAGAGTTTCCTACAATTTTCATAAGCTTTCCCTTCTCTCTCCCTTTCTCTCCCCCCATTCGTCTTTGTTTAATGTTAATCTTTTCCTCATGCTCTTCCTCCCTGTTCTGTTCTTATTTGCTCTCTTTATAACAGAGAAGACATTTGGCATTTGTTTTTTAAGGATTGGTTAGCTTCGCTTAGCATAATATGCTCTAATGCCATCCATTTCCCTGCAAATTCTATGATTTTGTCATTTTTTGTGCTGTGTAATACTCCATTGTGTATAGATGCAACATTTTTTTTATCTATTAATCTATTGAAGGGCATCTAAGTTGGTTCCACAGTCTAGCTATTGTGAATTGTGCTGCTATGATCATTGATGTGGCAGTATCCCTATAGTACGCTATTTTAAGATCCTGAGAGAACATTCCAAGAAGGGTGATAGCTGGGTCAAATGGTGGATCCATTTCCAGCTTTTCCAGGAATATCCATACTTCTTTCAAAATTGGCCTCACCAATTTGCAGTCCCACCAGCAGTGTACAAGTGTATCCTTTTCCCCAAATCCTCGCCAACACTTATTGTTGTTTAACTTCATAATGGCTGCTGATCTTACTGGAGTCAGATGGTATCTTAGGGTGGTTTTGATTTGCATTTCTCAGACTGCTAGAGATGGTGAGCATTTTTTCATGTACTTGTTGATTGATTGTATGTCCTCCTCTGTGAAGTGTCTGTTTAGGTCCTTGGCCCATTTGTTGATTGGGTTATTTGTTATCTTATTGTTTAATATTTTGAGTTCTTTGTATATTTTGGATATTAGGGCTCTATCTGAAGTGTGAGGGGTAAAAATTTGTTCCCAGGATGTAGGCTCTCTATTTACCTCTCTTATTGTTTCTCTTCTTGAGAAAAAACTTTTTAGTTTAAGTATGTCCCATTTGTTTATTCTTGTTATTAACTCTTGGGCTATTGATGTCTTATTAAAGAATTTGGAGCCCGACCCCACAGTATATAGATCATAGCCAACTTTTTCTTCTATGAGACGCAGTGTCTCTGATTTGATATCTAGCTCCTTGATCTATTTTGAGTTAACTTTTGTGCATGGTGAGAGAACGGGATTCAGTTTCATTTTGTTGCACATGGATTTCTAATTTTCCCTGCACCATTTGTTGAAGATGCTATCCTTCATCCATTGCATGTTTATAGCCACTTTATCAAATATAAGAAAGTTGTAATTTTGTGGATTGGTTTCTCTGTCCTCCATTCTATACCATTGGTCCACCTGCCTGTTTTGGTACCAGTACCACACTGTTTTTGTTACTCTTGCTTTGTAGTAAAGTTTGAACTCTAGTATCGCTATACCTCCCGATTCACACTTCCTGCTTAGAATTCCTTTTGCTATTCTGTGTCTTTTGTTTTTCCATATGAATTTCATGATTGCTTTATCATTTCTACAAGAAATGCCGTTGGGATTTTGATTGGCATTGCTTTAAACCTGTAGAGAACTTTGGGTAATTTCGCCATTTTGATGAATTTAGTTCTGCCTATCCATGAACAGGGTACATTTTTCCATCTTCTAAGATCTTTTTCTATCTCTCTCTTTAGGGTTCTGTGGTTTTCACCTCTTTTGGTAGGTTGATTTCCAAGTATCTTATTTTCTTTGAGTATATTTTGAATGGAGTGGTTTTCCTCATTTCCATTTCAGAAGTTTTGTTGCTGATATACAGAAATGCCTTTGATTTATGCATGTTGGTTTTATATCCTTCATTTATTAACTCTAGCAGTTTCTTTGTAGACCCTTTTGGGTCTGTTAAATATATTACCATGTCATCCACAAATAGCGATAATTCAAGTTCTTCTTTTCCTATTTTTATGCCTTTAATTTCTTTTGTCTGTCTAATTGCTCTGGCTAGTATTTCAAGAACTAAATTGAATAGAAGTGGTGATAGAGGGCATCCCTGTCTTGTTCCAGATTTCAGAGGGAATGCCTTCAGTTTTCTCCATTTAGGATGATCCTAGCCTGAGGTTTAGCATATATAGCTTTTACAATGTTGAGGTAAGTTCCAGTTATCCCTAGTTTTTCTAGTGTTTCGAACATAAAGGGATGCTGAACTTTGTTGAATGTTTTACTACATCTATCGAGATGATCATATGGTTCTTGTCCTTAAGTCTATTGATGTGGTGAATAGCATTTATTGATTTCCGTATATTGAACCAGCCTTGCATTCCAGGGATGAATCCTACTTGATCATGGTGCACAACTATTTTGATATGTTTTTGTATTCAATTCACACGGATTTTATTGAGAATTTTTGCATCCAACTTCATTAGAGATATTGGACTGTAGTTTTCTTTTTTGAAGTGTCTTTGTCTGGTTTTGGGATCAGGGTGATTTTGGACTCCGAGAATGAATTTGGAAGAGCTCCTTATTATTCCATTTCTTGATATAGCTTGAATAGTATTGGTATTAATTCTTCTTCGAAGGTTTTGTTGAACTCTGCTGTATACCCATCAGGTACAGGGCTTTTTTTGATTGGTAGTCTTTTGATGGCTTCTTCCATTTCTTTCTTTGTTTTTGGTCTGTTAAAATTGTGTGTGTCTTCTTGACTGAATATGGGCAGATCATATGACTTAAGAAATTTATCGATATTATAACTATCTTCTATTTTATTGGAATATAGGATTTCAAAATACTTTCTAATTATCTTCCGTATTTGTGTACTCTCTGTTGTGATATTGCCTTTTTCATTCCGTATGTTAGTAATTTGAGTTCCCTCTCTTCTTCTCATCCTTAGCATGGCTAAGGGCCTGTAAATCTTATTTATTTTTTCAAAGAATCAACTTTTAGTTTTATCAATTTTTTCAATGTTTTTTTTTTGTTTGTTTCAGTTTCGTTGATTTCTGCTCCAATTTTAATTATTTCTTGTCTTCTACTACATTTGCTGTTGTTTTGCTCTTCCTTTTCTAGGTTTTTGATGTGTACTGTGAGTTTATTTATTTGTTGTTTTATTCTTTTTTTGAGGAAAGAACTCCAAGAAATGAATTTCCCTCTTAAAACTGCCTTCTTTGTGTCCCATAGATTCCAGTATGTTGTGTCTGTATTGTCATTTGATTCTAAGAATTTTTTTATCTCCTCCTTTATGTCTTCTGTAACCCATTGATCATTCAGTAGAATATTGTTCATTTTACATGTGATGTAGGATTTTTCCTTCCTTCTATTCTCATTGATTTCCAGTTTCATTCCATTATGATCAGATATGGTGCATGGTATTATCTCCACGCCTTTATATTTACTAAGAGTTGCCCAATGGCATAATATATGGTCTAACTTGGAGTAGGATCCATGTGCTGCTGAGAATAAAGTGTATCCACTTGATGATGGTTGATATATTCTATATATGTCGGTTAAGTCAAGGTTATTGATTGTGCTGTTGAATTCTATAGTTTCTTTATTCAGTTTTTTATAGAGGATCTGTCTAATGGCGAGAGCGGTGTGTTGAAGTCACCCATAATTATTGTGTTGTAGTCTATTTGACTCTTGAACTTGAGGCGAGTTTGTTTTATAAGCGTTGCAGCTCAATTGTTTGGTGCATACCAATTGATAATTGTTATGTCTTGTTGGTGGATGGTTCCTTTTAACAATATATAGTGTCCTACTTTATCCCTTTTGATTAACGTAGGTTTGAAGTTGATTTTATATGATATGAGTATGGCCACTCCTGCTTGCTTCCGAGGGCCATGTGAGTGGTAAGATTTTTCGCAACCTTTCACTTTCAGCCTGTGTATGTCTTTACCTATCAAAAGAGTCTCCTGAAGGCAGCATTTTGTTGGATTTATTTTTTTGATCCAGGTTACTAGCCTATGTCTCTTGATTGGTGAGTTTAGATTTTTAACATTTAAGGTTACAATTGAAATATGATTTATACTTCCAGTCATGTTTATTTATTTATTTATTTTAATTTGGGTAGTTTTTACTTTTTGGTTATTTTCTTACCCCTTTACTGAGATACCTCCTACTGTTAGTTTTGGGCACTATTTTTCAATTCCTCTTCTTGTAGTATTTTGCTCAAAATGCTTTGCAGTGCTGGTGTTCTGTCTGCGAATTCTTTTAGCTTTTGTTTATCAAGAAAGACTTAATTTCATTGTCAAATCTGAAGCTTAATTTTGTTGGATACAGTATTCTTGGTTGGAATCCATTATTTTTCAGTGTTTGAAATACATTGTTCAAAGATCTTCTCGCTTTCAAAGTCTGTGATGAAAAATCAATTGTTAACCTAATTGGTTTACCCCTGAATGTTATCTGCCTACTTTCTCTCGTAGCTTTTAATATTCTCTCCTTGTTCTGTATGTTGGCTATCTTCATAATTATATGTCTTGGAGTTTGTCTATTATGGTTTTGAATGTTTGAGGTCCTGTAGGCTTCCAGGATATGGCAATCCATTCCATCTTTCATCTCTGGGATGTTTTCTAGAATTATTTCATTTAATATGTTGTCCATTCCTTTGGTTTGAATCTCTATGCCTTCTTCTATCCCGATGACTCCCAATTTTGGTTTTTTTATGACATCCCATATCTCTTGAATAGTTGCTCATGGGATTTAAGCATGTTTTCTGTGTTGACTATATTCTTTTCAAGTTGACAAACTTTGTCTTCATTATCTGATGTTCTGACTTCTACTTGATCTAGTCTATTTGAAATATTCTTGTTTGAGTTTTTAATTTGGTTTATAGTTTCCTGCATTTCTAGAATTACTGTATGATTTTTTAAAAGATCTCTATCTCCTGGTAAACCTTGTTCTTTGCCATTTGAATTTGGTTGTTTAATTCATTTTCAAAATATACTTTTATTTCTTGGACTTGCTGCCTCATGTCTTCTCTATTATTCCTTTCCATCTGAGTTAGGTATGACTTAAGTTTTTTCCCTATCCCTGTTTCTGATGCTTCTAGGTTCTCCTGTAGTATTAAGTTGTCCTTCATTGTTTCTACACCTTTTTTTCCCCTTGTTTTTTCATGATGTTCACGTTATTTTCTGGCTCTATTTGATTGCTGTGTTTCTGCTCTCTTCTATAGATTTGTTATGGGTTTATATATCTCTGTTTTCTCTCCTTTGTGTTGCTAGACTATGCCTGCTTAAGTGGATTTCACTGTTAAGGAATTCTGACAGCCGAGCTCCAGTGATGTCACCTCTCTGCTGTGGTGGGCCCCAGGCTCCTTGCCGGAGTGTCCGAATTGGGGGGCTGGACTGGATTGTCTCTTGTTGGTTTCAGCTCCCGGTCGCTGGCATGCCGGCAGTCTCCAGCCACCCAGTAGCGCGGGCAGCGGATGGGCTGTCGCCGGCGGGTGGGTGATCTCTAGCCACACAGTTGCGCGTTCGGTCGTCGGCAGGCGAGCGTTCTCCAGCCATCAAGACATGCCGTCAGCAGGTGGGCTGGCACCGGCAGGAAGGTGGTCTCCAGTTGCCCAGTCACACTGGCAGCGGTCTGGCGTTCTCCAGCCACCCAGTCAGGAGGGCCTGGCCTCTAGTCCCCTGGTTTATCCTGCTAGTCCTGATTTCTCCTGCTAGACCAGATTTCTCCTGAGTGATGCTTCTCGGCAGCTCAAACTGTTCTCCGGGTCTGCCGTTTGTTGGGTGGGGAGGGTGTCTATTGTGAACCCTGGAACTCTATTGTTTTAATATTTTCCGCTTGCCCCTCGCCCCGCACTGGCTAGACAAGTTTCATTTTTGCCGCTGATGGGAAGGGGAGATGAAGGTCAGGTGCCTCTAGTTTTCCCCCAGTCTTTATGCAGACTTGCTCTGATTATCCCTCCCCCAAAAGCCTAGGAGAGATTTTATGCGAATTTTCCTCTGTATGTGAGATGAGCTGAGAAACACACACCTGTTTTATTGTTGCAATCTGTCTGGGAGTGGTGGTGGTTACTTCAGCTCTCCAAGATGG
The DNA here is from genome assembly GCF_048772815.1 of Callospermophilus lateralis. Lineage (NCBI taxonomy): Eukaryota > Metazoa > Chordata > Mammalia > Rodentia > Sciuridae > Callospermophilus > Callospermophilus lateralis. Next base: position 29,871 of record NW_027512150.1, read on the forward strand.
TGGCTGCTGGTTTCCTTTGTGGAGTTTCCACTTTGGGGGATAGAAATGTACTGCTAACTTTCCCGTCTGAAATCCCAAATTCAGCTGGGGGCTCAGTGGATGCTCAGCCAGCAGGATTCCACAGAATCTGCAGCAACGTTTCTCCCTGCTTGCTGGTCGCTTCTCGGTGGTGCCTCACCATTTGTAGACACGGGGCAGGTCACGCGGATAAATCAGAATGGATCTCCGGTTGCACAAGTGGCTTGTGCTTGAGACTCAATTACCGGACCTCGGTGGTGGAAATCATTCTACTAGATTTCGGTAAACACCCATTTTCCTGTAAGATCCTAACAAGATAGTTTTTCATCGTTCTAACTCGTTATTCACCTGCGCAGTGGCAGGGTACACTGGGTGTGATACACTGTCTTCACAGTCATCTTGCAATGCCGAAATATTAGGATATGGATGCACCATTTACTGAAAACTGTTTCAGTACTAGGAAAAAATATGTATTTCAGGTGGATGAATATTTCTGAGATTAATTTTTTAAAAAGTGGATTATAAATCCACATACATGAATATGAATGAATTTAGGGAGTGCATAATAAGACACAAATATTTAATATTTTGAAAAATTCGGAGAGTATATATATATATATATATATATATATACATATACACACACACATACACAGACATTAAAAACTAGCAATATATATGTCAATTGAAATTCATCATGAAATACATATCATCCACAGACCCAAAAATATTCATATACTTAACATGGATTTATGTATAATGTTGTTCAACTAGGAGGCTTACCCATAGGTTGAATTTTCAGTTCCAACAGCATTTAGGAGGAGTGATCTCTTCTCAAAATTTGTATTTGCCAAGTCAGTCACCTCACAAAAATGTACGTGTGATACCAGGTACGATTCTATATGTGCATATAAAATTACATGTGCTGAATAGGCTACAGAGAAAGGGAGACAGGAATTTACATATTTGTTAACTTTCAAAACACACGGAGAACTATTTCAACAAAAAATTGACTAGATTTATAACTTCTAACCTATATAATGCAAAAGGCAATTTCAACTATACACCATGCCTCCTCTGAACTGCTTGTATTTCTATTCTGTTTGAGTTTTTATTCTCTATCATATTACGATTAGTAGTCAGAGTCTAGTAGGGTAGGGGTTAGAGTCAGGGATTCAGTATTTCGAATGGAAAATTGGAAAATGAATCCAATGTGTATGCAAATATGTGCTACACAAAATCTTCCCACTCCTCCAGAACAATGGCTTGACATTATCTTCGCCCCAAGTAAGACATAATTAGAGGAGAAGAGTTAGAAAATCAGTGAATACTTATCTGGAATGGAATATGCTAAGGAGTTCACTACCTTGGAGGTGGTAGAGGAGTTTCCAAAAGTAAGGGACAGGGTGAACACTCCACAAACATGGAGCTCTGCTGGCCTAAAGACTTCTTGAGAATTTGCCTCTGAGTTTGGTCACTTGAAACATATGTTGTTATCAGGAGCTTTAGCTTCCTTTGTAGTGAGATCATCAAAGCTGGGTCTGCACCTATGTGACCTGTAAAACATAGTTTCTTATTTTCCAATGAACATGAGGCAGCAGTCCTGAATTTGATCTTTGTAGGTAAACTGTGGCCACTGGGTTCTAAGTGTCTCCCTGTGTGGACTGTGAAGCCATTTGTTCATCCTCCAATTTTCATGGTGTTTCTTGCTGCTACAATGGGAGTTTGGTATTTGCTTCATAAAATACACGGAGTTCAACTGGGACACAGTGCAGGAGGGAGTTCTGTCACGTGTGGTATTTCAATTTCTGCAGGAGAATGCACCAACCATGCTTCTATATCACATAGCTTGCCCCATTGACGATAGCAAATCGATTCTGAACATTGCCCTGAAACCTCTCCAAATAACAAGATGCCTTTACTTAGAAGGGACTGCTGGCTGCATCATGTCAGTCACAAGCCATTTGGAAGCCAATGGCAGATCCACATGGCCCCACCAGAGATGTTTTATCACTCACCTGCCTACCACTGCTCTAGGCCCACTAATAATCAGGCTCCAACTTATTGGCATCTCTGTTTTACACAATTTTCATTAAAACCAGTCAATCAAGGCAGTGTCTGTTATACTCATGATCAGCAACAGGAAATCCAAAGGTTCTCCTGTGCCAGCTGGTCATGGAAATTTCAAAAATTTCATGGTATTTTTCTAGCCATATTTCAACAATGAAGGTGGAGGCACTGTGAGTTTCAGTTCATTCCAGAACCATTAATGTTGACGAAGCTCATTTCAATGAAAGCTCTGGAGAAATCTCACAGGCAATGCTTCCCAAAGAATGGCCAAAAGGTCAAATGAAGCCAGGCCCATTGAGTTCTACAATGTGAGGTCCATGTGACTTTTGACTCTCAACTACGGCTGCCAAGTCTTTCAGAAGAAAATTATGTGATATCTTGGCTGTGATTCCCAGTGCTCTGTTGAAAGCCACCCTGGGCCTTGATCTCAGTTTCCAAGGGCGACTCTCATGCATGGCCTTCTAAAATCCCAACACAATTAATGGCAATACTTTTCTGAGGTCAGTTCCAGAACTCAGTCTCTAAGGGGAAAAACACCAGAGTTCATGTCAAGGTGGACCCAGTCATCTCTTCCAATCACCACACTAACAACCACAATTAAAACCAAAACAATCCCACATGGCCCTCATGTTCTTTTATATAGACACTCATCATAACCTATCGCTGGAAATTTCCACGAGGGGCGAAGCCCAAGACAGTCTCCTAAATAATCTCTCTTGCCCCTAATTTGCCTAAATTCAGGGTGGCCTGGACACCATTCCTGTGAACCAGGAGTGTTCAAATAGGCCTGCTATTAATACTTCTCTGCTTCTCCAATTTGAGGCGTATTGACTGTGCAGTTTGGATTCTTTATGTGAATTGTAGTCACGGGAAAACTCAAGCAATTTAGGGATTTGAAGAAATGATTTGGCCCAATGGATCCCTATTCTAACTTGATGGAGGTCAGGAACCTTACAGACAATGGGGAGAGACTTCATCCACAATAACTGCACTTTTGGCCATTTTTGTTTTGGATGCACACATGTGATGTTTCTTTAGATTCTTCAGGGGTTGAGAATCTAAGCCACGGCCTCACACAGGGCCAAGAGGCTGATTCAGACACTTCCATTTTCAAAGGAATTAAGCAAATATCCACAGGTGATGTCCATTCATTTCCATTTGAACCTGTTTTCTTCAGGCTTCACAAACGGATGTCTTGAGGCAAAGACCTTCCTGACATTCAGGGCAACAGAACAATAGGTAAGCAAAAGGCCCAAAGCAGGGTTTCTCCACTGAGACTATCATGGTCACACTTATATCTGAGTTTTCTGAGATGCTCGACATTCCCTTTAGCTATCCAGTACATGGCCATGTCACAGGGCTTGGAACTGCTACATATCTTGGACACAAAACCATGAGCCTATTCTGGAGAGTAGCCAGAATTCATGAAGAATGCAGGAATTTTGGAAGATACCACATGTTGCCCATCGATCAGGCAAGCTGAAATCCATTCATAAATTCGGCAGGATGAATGCTGGGAAGCTTTCTGCTAGACAGGAGACAACAATTGATGCATTCAGTTTTCTAATATCTAAAACCATGCACATAGTGGGATACACAGACATAGAAACACTTGCTTGCCAAACGACTTACTATAAACAGTTCACTCCAAACCAAACAAACCGCCTTTCCTACCTATTCTCAGAACATGAGACAAAACCACAAACCCACACCGACAACCACAGAGGCACCACCTTCTACAAAGTATGTCTGTGACTATCCAGAGTGTCTTCTGACTGGTGGGCCAACTTATGTTCCCCGGAAAACACCAACTCTGTGAACTTGTCAGGAGCCAGCGGTGAGCCACTATCTGCTTTCTCAGGAAAGGCCCCTCTTCTGAGTTTTCCTGGCAGTTGGCCATCCTCATATCTGTAGGTACCATGAAAGACTGACTCTGTCCTTGGTAAATCCAAACAAGTGAGCCCACTGGGACTGGGACTGGGACAGGCTCTTGGTACCTTGCTTCCTGGATCCCAAGTACCGAGAGTTCCATGACCAAGGAAGTGAGGTGAGGTCACTTCCTTCAGGAACTGAATGAGGTCACTGCTTTGGCAACCACTTTGTCCTAACAGTTGCTTCCAAGGGTCCCATGAGATCGAGGCTTCTCCTACTTCCTGTGACACTTTCACAAGTTAGAATGGTATATGAACCATAGGCACCCAGGAACAGGTCTCCAAAAAGGACTGTTTGTGTCCATCTTCTCTACATTATGAACAGAGAGGCTGATTCAGACACAACCCTTCATCCTGACCAGGTTGTTTGCAATGGAAGATGACGTTTGCTCTCTCAGGTCCTTCATGGCTGCCTACATCTTCTCCAGGGATCACTTCTTCATGGACCTTTGAGTTTTACAACAGGTGGAAGATTCTCTACATTCCTGTATTGTAAGACCAACTTGGTCCCTGCTCTTCTGTAAAGTTAGATTGAGGGAACAGTGTATGGTTAGGGTTAATAACAGGTTTGATTTGGGTTAGGAATTATTCTAATTGATGAATAATGGTATTGGGAACCTGTGATATTTATAAGAATATATAGGTGAAATATAAGTATGAAAACAAAAATCTAGGTAAGATTTGAAGCCCAGAAGGGCATTGCGCTATTGATTGGGATACTTAGCTTTGATATACGTTCTGCACAGGTGTTTCAGATAAATCGATAATCAATGGCATAGGACCTTGTACCTTGGATGATTGAATATAGAAGTGAACATCCACTAGAACAGGGATAGTCGGTAGGATTAGGAAGATATTCGATAAGTTTCAGAAGAAGACTGAGTACAGAATTTGGACCAAAAGTTCTTTAGCAATAGTGTATCGGGTAGAGAGTGAATGTAAATGTCAGCACACGTGAAGGGTCAGTCACAATGGTGAACTGGGGAAAATATTTAGGTAAGCAGACATCAATAGAGACATTAGGAAATCAGGCAAAGTATAAATTGAGTGATAGGATTAGACATTTGCAACAGGGTTGAGGTTCAAAATATAGTCTTAAGAAGAAACAAATATGTAGTCACCAATAGGATTGACATTTGAGAGCATTAGGCACACTGGACATGAATGTTTTCAGTAATCTATGCTCACTTTTCATTTAGGCTTTGATACAATCATAAGTGTGACCTCTTCTTTTTGTGTCCAGAATATTACTGTGATAAAATGTATATGTAGATTAGGTGACATGAGTATTTCTTCCACCATTTCTGGGAGCAACATTTTGAAGATGAAAAAATTAGTATTGGGGTTACAAATAGATTTACTCTGTGTCTATGAACATAGAGATAATTTATGAATAGACGATACTGTGATTAAATATTATAACTTGTTCCAACTTTAAATATTCGATTGAATTGATATCTGAAAATAAACAGAAAATCGTATATTTATATGCAATCATTCATTCCAACCAGAAATACATCTAATGGTAATATTAGGGTTATGGTTTATCATGAAGAGTGTGTCAGTTTTTCTTCAAAATGATTATGGAAATCAAAAAAAAAAAAGCGTTTGGAAAGAAGTCTCATGAAAAAACAATCAAGTAACCTGGAGGAATACATGTGTTCTGAATCAGGAAATGATTGAAAGTGAATCAAAATCCTATAAATTATTGAAGTTGTTGATGAAATATATATCCTATGATGTGTATAAACTGAACAAATAGTAATGTACCAGTGTTGAATAAAATGAACTTCAACATAGACATCATATCCAAGAGGAATCTAGTTGCATTGATGTTAAACTGGGTCAGTTACTGTAGAAATATTAGGATTGTATGCACCACTCACTGAAGTTAGTTTTCAGTAATATAAAACAAATATGTAATTCAGGTGGATGAATATTTCTGAGAATAATATTGTGAAAAGTTGATTATAAATCCACATACATGAACATGAATGAATTTAGGTAGTATATGTAAGACACATATATTTCATATTTTGAAATATTTGGAGAGTATATATATATATATATATATATATATATATATATATATATATATATATATACACCCACACACACACACACACAACACACACACCCAGGCAATAAAATGTAGCAATATATATGCCAATCGAAATTCATCATGAAGTATATATCATCCACAGATGCAAAAATATTTAATTTACTGAACATGGATTTATGTATAATGTTGTTCTACTAGGAGGCTCACCCATAGGTTGAATTTTCTGTTCCAACAGCGTTTAGGAGGAGTGATCTCTTCTCACAATTTGTATCTTCCAAGTCAGCCACCTCACAAGAATGTACATCTGATACCAGGTAGGATTCTATATGTGCATATAAAAATACATGTGCTGAATCGGCTACAGAGAAAGGGAGACAGGAATTCACATATTTGTTAACTTTAAAAACACATGGAGAACTATTTCAATTAAAAATTAACTAGATTTATAACACCTACCCTATATCATGCAAAAGGCAAGTGCAACTATACACCATGCCTCCTCTGAACTGCTTGTATTTCTATTCTGTTTGGGTTATTTTTCTCCATCATATTAGGATTTGTCATCAGAGTCTAGGAGGGTATGGGTTAGTGTCAGATGGCCCGGCTGGCAGGACACATCAACTTGGTTGTCGATCCTAGTTGGGGAGGAATGAAGGGACAAGAGACACGAGAGATGACAGCAAGACAGGAGTTCTGATCATGCTGCAAACTTTTATTATTCTCAGAGGGTATTTATATGCTGCGGATGGGAAAGCTCTCTTATCGGCAGTTGCTGGATGTCTTCACAGGGTGAGATAACCTCAGGATGTTTCAGGTAGACAGATGGTAGCCGGATGTCAAAAGGAGATAGATGGCTGTGGGATGTCTCCCAGGCAGGTTGTGTCCCAGGGGGATGTTTCTTGTGTCAGTCTATTTTTTGAAGGAGAACTTCCTTCTAGCCCCTGACATCTCCCCTTTTGTTATATAAAATATTCGACCATACCTTACAGGCCATGGATTTAGGGGGTGATAGTGGCTCTGTTTCTCTAGGATGCCTTAGAATATCTCCTGATTTGAGCGAGCATCTTTCCTAGGAGATTTCGTGTTGGCTTTGGCATGTTTTTGGAGGAGACGTCTTTGAGGGGATAGCATGCCAACCGCCATGCACCAGAGCGTGTCATTCAGAGGTCTTGTGTTTGGGGATCCGTGGATCCATCCTCCTGCAGTCCTTCCTGGACCCTCCGTTATTATGGCCTAACGTGCTCATTCCAAGGGTGTGTCCTCCCCCAAGCGGAGGGGCCCATGGAGAACGAACCCTTATTGCAAGGGTAGAAGATGGTTGCTCAGAGCTGTTACTTATAGTTTTCTGTAAGAAAGAGAGATCTGTGGGGATGTAAACTTAATAAGCCTGTGAGAAGGGTTGAACATTCTTTTAAATGTTGGCAGTGCTGTCTTCCATCTCCAGACCATGATAGTGGACCTGTATGGGCTTAGAAACCAAAATATTAATCTGTTCTTTAATAAATTGTACCAGCCTCTTTATAATGCAGGGGCCTATGGACACCATTAAAAGTAAACCCAACAAAGGGACTAATAGGGGAAGAAGGTAGGGTAGAAATCCATTATGCCCAATCCAGAGGGGATTTTCAAATAGTTCCCTTTGTCTCTTTTCTGGATCTTCTTGAAGCTGCTTAATTTTAATGCGTACTATGCCTGATTTATTGGCATAAACGCAGCATCGTTCCCCTAAGGCTAAGCAAATACCACCCTGGTTAGCTGTCAGCAAATCTAAGACCCGTCTGTTTTGAAGGAACACTTCTGCCAGGGAATTTATTTGGTCCTGCAAATCTTTAAAGGTTCCTGATAAAGTTTGTACATAATTTATAAGTTGTTGAGACAGGCGATGGTAAGAGTGAATAGCCGTGCCTAAGCCACTGTACCTGTGCCCACAGCAGCTGTTATTCCAAGGCTGGCAATGAGTGGTAAAGCCTGTATTGCCCACCTATGTCTTTTGACTAAAGTGTCTAGGCTAGAAATTGGTAGAGGTTCATCTCCTGGGACAATAGTTATATCAGGGAGTAATAAAGCAAGAACACAACCAATGGTCCAATTCGCTGGAAGCGTGGGAAGGCCGAGTTTCCTCCACACATAAAAACTGTGCCATTGGAGGAACAAAGAGATGGGGTGGGTGAGGAATAATTTTATACTGTTGAGCAATTTCCAAAGGAAGTAAGTCGAACATCAGTATCATAGGTATTATTCTGCATCGCGCCTAAAAGAAATAATGTAAAAGTGCCTATAGGCTGTACTTTAAAGGGAAATCCGGGTTGGCATGTATTATCATTGTCCATGATAGAATTAATAGGAACTGCCATAGGCATGATTGCCCCTGCTGTCATGCAGAGCCAGCAATCACCAGCAAGGGTGGGGTTCGAATTATTAAGCTAGGAGAATGTAGTTTGCAAAATATCTAATGTATTGGTATCTAAACCTGGGAACTGAGATTTAGGCTACATTAAGGGATGATATGTGAGCTCAGGGATTTGGGGTTTCAAAAGTTTGATTATCTGAGGATGCTTGACAGAATAAGTGGGTCCTCCACCATCAGAGACCCCTGTAGGGGCCTTAATGGGCCAGTAGGAACCTTTTCCGACAGTGCCTTGGCACCCAGCTGACTGTAGCTTGGTGTATTTGCCATCTCCTCCATGGTCAAAGAGAATGGGGGTATAATGAATAGTGGTCCCCCTGCTGCATGAGTTTTAGTTAGGGAGGCTTCAAAAAATTGTTCTCCCTGTTTATTAACACAAAGTGAAGCCGACACATTACAAGAGACATGCATCGCCTGGGTATGCGTACAAGTTGCAGAACAATTTTGGAGAGCTTTACTTGTACTAGGGGGAATAATCTTTGGCTTGTTAACACATACCCATTTAGGCTGATGAACTCCTCCGAGATTATGGTCAACCTTGGCACGGAGGTAAGTCACCTTAGTCATGCAGTCAGCAGTCTGGGTCCAACTAGTGGGAGCCTCAGTCCAAAATCCTCCTTTGCATTCACGGCGGGGGGGCAAAAAGGTACTCCATGATGTTGGAAATTGGAGGTCCAAGGTCTCCGTGTTCAAACCTGTTCAGCAGAAGTGCCTTAAGCAGGATCCTTGCACAGATTCTTGGCTGTATCTGAAATGGAGGAAAATTTGTCCTCAGGGGGAGGGCCTCCGTCCCTGGGTTGAGGTAAGTAATTTACCTGTTTAACCAGGCATTCTGGTAACCATCTTGGGGATGCTTGCTCTTGGTCCAAAACACAAGCTGAGCCTCATCCCCTGATGAGGATAGGATCTGGGCGTTTTCATTTATTTGTAATGGGATTGCACCACATAACAGGCGAGTGAACAGAATTGGACGAAGGATGCCAGTGTCTGTCTGTGGCCAAATGGCCTTCACTGTCTAAGGTAAGAAAAATAAGGGCAAATAATGCAAGGTTAAGGCGATCCCTGGGAGTGGTAAATACAAGGGCGGAAGCCTTAAGACGGGATAGCCAAGTCTTTAAGCTAAGCTGGGCAAGTTCCACATGCCTTGGCCCTGAGAGTTGTATGGAATTTCAGTAGTATGACAAAATTGCAAGGTAGCACAAAACTGTTTAAACTTGGCACTGGTATATGCAGGACATTTATCTGTTTTAATATGTATTGGTTTACCCATTACGAAAAAGGCTGAAACAAGATGAGAAAGGACAACTTTGGTAGCCTCTCCAGAATGTGGTGATGCAAAACTAAAGCCGCTGAAAGTATCTATAGAAACGTATATATATTTGGTTTTTCAAAATTCAGGAAAATGAATAACATCCATTTGCTAAACCTGATTGGGCTGTAATCCTCGGGGGTTAACTCCCAAGTGTTGAATGGGGAGGGAGACAGTGCAACCAGGGCATGCTTTTACTATTTCTCATGCATGTTGCCTGGTAATTTTCCAAAGTAATCGATGGCTCTGGGAATTTAGATGGTGAAGATTTTGTAACTCCATGGCCTTTTGAATGGAGCCAACAAAAATTGGAAAGATGGAACGTGTTGCTGCATCAGCTTGGGCATTACCTTGTGTTAGAGGGCTCAGAAGGTCAGAGTGTGTCATGATGTGTCCTAAGGAAAATGCATGTTTTCTGGCCTGAATTAGCTGCTGAAGCTGGTGAAACAGAAAGGGGGAATTGGAAGAAGCCATAATGGTGGGTGAAATCTCCAGCAGGGGCACAGAAAGAGCAATGTAGGCACTGTCTGTATAAATATTAACAAGATTATCAAAAAAACTTTATGAAAACTTGTGTTATGGTGAACAATTCCACAAACTGAGCTGACTGATAGACAGTATCAAAGGTGGTAGGCTTGTTATTGACAACAAAGACTGCACGGCCATTACTGGAACCATCTGTAAAGACAGTAAGTTCTTGAGGAATGGGAGCCTTTTGAGTAATTTTGGGAAAAATAAATGAATGTAACTGGACAAAATTTAAAACGGGGTCATTGGGGATGTGGTTATGAATTGTTCCCAAAAAGCCTGATAGGGCAATACCCCATTGATCCATGTCTCTAGTAAAAATTGTAGTAAGGGTTTGGTCCTTAGTATATGGAATTAAAATATTATCAGGGTCTTTGCCAAATTGTTGTCGAGAAAGCAAACGACCTTTAAAAATAAGAGAAGCTACCTGAGCAAGATAAACAGTAATAACCTTGGAGGATGTGGTGGATACAAGGACCAAAAGCAAGGGGCAGCCTTTATTTTTAAAATGTGGATCTCGCTGCCAAAATATTCCTGTGGGTGTATGAGGAGTGTGGAAAATAACCAGAACCAGAGGAAGGTTATAAGAAATTTGTGTAACAAACTTTTGGGCAATGGCTTCTGTGGCTTGGTTTAATGCATGTCATGCCTCGGGAGTAAGCTTTTGAGGGGAGGAGGGGTGGGAATCACCTATCAAAATATCATTAAGGGGCAAAAGTACACAAGTGGGTAATTTTAAATATGTTCCTAGCAATTGAATATCCCGCAGTAATATTTGAAAATCATTAAGTGTGTGAAGATGGTAAACACATAGTTGTATTTTAGGAATTTGGATCTGATTATCTTGAAGTTTAAGGCCCAAATAGGTATAAGGGTCCTGTGTTTGAAACTTATCTGGAGCTATCTGTAGTCCCAAGGTAGTGAGGTTTTGTAAAAGTCCAAGTAACAAGTATTAAGGTCATGGGTATTAGGTGCAGCAATTAAAAAATCATCCATATAATGTAAAATATAATTTTGTGCTCATCGCTCTCTCACAGGGTCTACTGCTTGAGCAACGTGTTTTTGGCAAAGACTAGAGCTGTTGGCCATACCTTGGGGAAGAACCTTCCATTGAAATCTCTGCATAGGGCCCTGAAAATTAATGTGAGGGAGACTAAAGGCAAAATAGGGTCTATCCTCAGGATGTAAAAAGATGGTATAAAAGCAATCTTTTAAGTCAATAACCATTTTACAATAGTTTTTTGGAATCGCCACTGGTGTGGGAATGCCTGGCTGTAGTGCTCCCATCGGGCGCATAACTTTATTAATGGCACACAAATATTGTAAAAGGCACCACTTGCCTGATTTTTTCTTGATAATAAAAATAGGAGTAATCCATGATGAGGTTGAGGGCTTTACATAGCCGGCTGCAAGCTGTTCCTGCACTAACGTGGAGGCAGCCTCCAATTTTTCTTGGGTAAGGGGCCACTGATCCACCAACACAGGAGTCTGAGTCTCCCAAATAATTTTATCTGCATGGGGTACAGGAGGGTCAGGGACTGACACTAAAAATCTGAATACACAAGTCCACATGTATTTGTTTTTGTATGGGTTGTATAGCCTCCACAAGTCCTTGTTTCAGTATCCCCAGGCCTGTACCAGGAACAAAATTCATAGGAAGCATTTGATGAGTCACCATGGAATTGGGACTGGCGAGAATAACTTCCAAAACTCAAAATATCTCCTCCCTATACGTTAACAGGGAGGTCAGAATCAACGAAAGGAGTGACAGTTGACTTATTACCATCTTTATCAGTGCAGCTAATAGACCTAGAGCTGACCAGAGGATTTTTTTATTTTCCTATCCCTTTAAGGTCAGTCAAGGATGGAGTGAGGGGCTAACCTGATGGCTTGTATTTTTGAGAAATAATTGTGGCATCAGCTCCAATATCTAGAACTCCTTGGAATTCCTTTCCTTCAGTAAGTAAGGTAAGGGTGGGTCTATTGTGAGAAATGGGCTGAACCCAATACACATCAGAGAAGCCCAAGAAGGCAGTCCCCCGAGGTAGGTTTGGGTTTTGGAAATGCCTCCTGAATCCAAGGGAAGGAGAATTAATTGTGCAAGTCTTGTTCCTGCTGGGATGGCGGTAACTCCATTAATAGCAGTGGCCAGTATTTTTATTTCTCCAGTGAAATCATTATCATTAATGCCAACGAAGACCTGAACACCTTGTATGGTAGTGGAGGTTCTTCCAAGATTAAGGGCACATGTATGAGATGGAGGGGGACCCATAATTTCATTGGGTATTATCTGGGGCCCTTGCATTGGGTCTAATATTGTATTTGTGGCAGCACAGAGGTCCAATTTTGTGCTGCCTGGGGTGGCTAGTTGGAGGGAGGCAATTGTGGAGAAGGATTTTGTGGTAGGTTGGGAGTTTAGGAGGGAACAAACTTTATTGCTCCTGTGTTTGTCGTGGGGGATGTTGTGGCCGGGGGCTGGCCCCGCAGGGAGTTTCCCGAGAAGTAGGAAGAAATAGGCTGTGTGAGGGCATTTGTCTTAGATCTACACTCACTGGCCCAGTAATGACCTTTACCACTTCTATGGAAAAGGGTAGCTGGGGGCGGTTAAGCCCCAGTTTGAGGAGACGCTATTCCTAGGCTTTGTTTGCCTGTGGGACACTCACATGCAAAATGGCCAGGTTGTTTACAAGTAAAGCAAGTACGTGAGCCAGGATTGTGAAAGGCCTTGGTAAAGGCGGTCCCTAAAGCCAGACCCATGGCATGGGCTGCACCCACGTCTGCACAGAGTATAATAACTTCAGAAAGTTTCCCTTTATCCTTATGTGGTTGAAGAACATTCTGACATGCTGGGTTAGCATTTTCAAAGGCAAGATGTTTTACATAGGTGCTTTCACCTTCGCTTGGTAAATCCTATAGGCTGTGGCACGGTCCTGAGAGGTCGCGGGTGTTCTGAATGGTAGAGAGCTGCTTCCTTCTCCAAGATAGCATCCTCCCCAGGGGTCAATGTGTCTCTGGGATTTAAAACTGGATAAAGGTGGTTTTTAATCATTGGAGCCTTATTAATTAGGGTCGTATTTTGAGGGGGACCAGGAAGGTTCTCAGGGTCCTGGGAAGACTGAGAAGGTTCTATGTCTATACTAATGATGGGCATGCAGAGGGGGGACGAGAGGTCTTTTGCATAATCTCTTCCCCAATCCTGACAAGTTGTAAGGTACCATTGTCAAAGCGAAAACTTTTAAGAATTTCATTAATTAAGTTCCAGTAAGAAAAGGTGGGAACTGGCATTTTTTCTGGGCCAAAGGATTCATAATAATCTTTTAAACAGTCTCCTACTCTAAGCCATTTTTGCCATCAATGGTCCCTTCAAGAGGAAACCATGGACACAATTCTCCTATGTATGAAAAGAAAAATTTTAAGTCCTTTTTCTTAACATGTGCCCCTCATGTCTTGAAGGACTCCTTGAGGCCTGAAATAAACAAATCATGTGACGATACTGCTTGTCACATGGTGCGTCACTCACCGTGCATCATCCCCACCTTCCTCCTGGATATGTCTCCGGGTGGTGTCTGCTGAGGCGATCGTGAGCTCCTCTTGACCAAGTCTTCCAGGAGGAAGGGGTTCCCCCTCAGTCAAAGGCTTGAGCCCCAGTCGGTGGGCGCCAGATGTCCCGGCCGGCAGGACACATCAACGTGGTCAGCGAACCTAGATGGGGAGGAATGAAGGGACAAGAGGCATGAGAGATGAGAGCAACACAGGAGTTCTGATCAAGCTGCAAAATTTTATTGTTCACACATGGGTATTAATATGCTGGATATGGGAAAGCTCTCTTATCAGCAGTTCCTGGATGTCTTCACAAGGTGAGATAACTTCAGGATGTTTCTGGAAGAAAGATGGCCACAGGATGTCTCAGGGACATATATGGCTACAGGATGTCTTCCAGACAGGATGTCTCCTGGGGGCTGTTTCTTGTAAGTGTCAGGCTGTTCTTTGAAGAAGAATTCCTTCTACCCCTGACAGTCAGGGATTCAGTATTTCGAATGGAAAATTCGAAAATGAATCCAATGTGTAGGCAAATATGTGCTACCCAAAAATCTTCCCACTCTCATTCAGAACAATGCCTTGACATTTCCTTCACTCCAAGTAAGACATAATTAGAGGAGAAGAGTTAGAAATCTGTGAATACATATCGGTAATGGAAAATGCTCAGGAGTTCACAACCTTCGAGGTTGTAGAGGAGTTTCCAAAAGTAAAGGACAGGGTAAAAACTCCAAAAACATGGAGCTCTGCTGGCCTAAAGACTTCATGAGAAACTGCCTCTGAGATTGGGCACCTGAAATATATGTTGATGACAGGAGCTTTAGCTTCCTTTGTAGTGAGACCATCAAAGCTGGGTCTGCATCTATATGACCTGGAGGACATGGTTTCTTTTTTTCCTATGAACATGAAGCAGTAGGGCTGAATTCTCTCTTTATAGGTAAACTGTTGCCACTGGGGGCTAAGTGTCTTGCAGTGTGGACTGTGAAGCCATTTGGTCATCCTCCACTTTTAGTGGTGTTTCTTGCAGCTGCACTGGGAGTTTGGTATTTGCTTCACAAAATACGAGAAGTTCAACTGGGACACAGTGATGGAGGGAGTTCTGTCATGTGTGGTGGGTAAGGGTCTGCAGGAGAATGCACCAACCTGGCTTATATCCCACATAGCTTGCCCCCTTGACCACAGCAATCTGATTCTAAACATTGCCCTTCAACCTGTCCATATAACAAGATGCCTTTACATACAAGGGTATGGGGGCTGCACTATATCAGTCACAAGGCATTTGAAAGCCAATGGCATATCCACATCAGCCCACCACAGATGTTTTAACACACACCTGCACACCACTGCTCTAGGCCGACTACTCATCAGGCTCCAAGTTACTGGCATCTCTGTTCTACACCATTTTCATGAAACCCAGTCAATCAAGGCACTGTCTGGTACATTCATGATCAGTAATAGGACACCTAAAGGTTCTCCAGTGCCACCAGGTGATGGGAATTTCCAAACTTTAATGATATTTATCTAGGCATTTTTCATGGATGAAGTTGAAGGCACTGTGGGTTTCAATTTATTCAGGAACCATTAAATGGAGAAGAAGCTCATTTCAATGAAAGCTCTGGAGAATTCTAACAGGCAAGGCTTCCCAAAGACAGGCTAAAAGGTCACATTAAGCCAGGCATTTGAGGTCTACAATGTGAGGTCCATGTGTGTTTTGACTTGCAACGATGGCTGCCAAGTCTTTAAGAATAAAATCATGTGATGTCCTTCCTGAGATTTCCAGTGCTCTTCGGAAAGCCTCCCTGGGCCTAGATCTCAGTTTCCAAGGGCGACTCTCATGCGTGGCCTCCTAAAATCTCAACACAATACACGGCAATACTTCTTTGAGGTCAGTTCCAGAACTCAGTCTCTAAGGGGAATCACATAAGGGTTCAAGCCCAGGTGGACATATCCATGTCTTCCAACGGCCACAAAAATGACCACAATTAAAACCAAAACACTCCCACATGACACACCTGATGCAAAGACCTTCCTGACTTTCAGGGCAACAGAAGAATCGGTAAGCAAAATGTCCAAAGCAGGGTTTTTCCAATGAGGCATTCCTGGTCTCACTGATATCTGAGCTTTCTGAGATGCTCGCCATTCCCTTCAGCTATCCAGTACATGGCCATGTCACAGAGATTTGAGGTGGTACATATATTTGACACAAAACTATGAGCCTATTCTGGAGAGTGCACACAATTCAGGAAGAAAACAGGAACTTAGGAAGTTAGCAGGTGTTCCCCATCGATAAGTCATGCCGCAGTCCATTCATGAATTGTGCAGGATGAAAGCTGAGAAGCTTTCTACTAGACAGGACTCACCAATTGATGCATTTTCTTTTCTAATGTCTACAACCAGGGACACAGTGGTATAAACAGACATAGAAACACTCGCCTTGTCAAATGACTTACTAGAAACAGTTCCCTCCAAACCAAACAAACCGCCATTCCTACCTATTCTCAGAATATGAGACAAAACCACAAACCCACACCCACACCCACAAAGACACCTCCTTCCCCCATGTAGGTCTGTGACTATCCGGAGTGTCCTCTGACTGGTGGGCCATACTATGTTCCAATGAAATGGCCTGTCCTGTCTCAGATCTGGTCTCCTTGGCCAACTCTGTGAAGTTGTCAGGAGCCAGCAGTGAGCCACTACCTACTTTCTCAGGAAAAGCCCCTCTTCAGAGCTTTCCTGGTTTTGGCCGTCCTCACATCAGTAGGTAGCAAGAATGACTGACTCTGTCCTTGGTAAGTCCAAACAAGTGAGACCACTGGGACTGGGACTGCCTCTTGGTGCCTGGCTTCTTGGATACCAAGTTCAGAGAGTTCCATCAACAAAGAAGTGAGGTGAGGTCACTTCCTTAAGGAACTGAATCAGATCACTGCCTTGGTAACCACTTTGTCGTAACAGTTGCTTCCAAGACTACCATGAGATGGAGGCTGCCCCTACTTTCTGTGGCACTTTCACAAGGTAGAATGGTATATCAACCATAGGCACCTAGGAACAGCTCTCCACACCAACCTGGTTTGGTCCATCATCTCTACATTAAGAAGAGAGAGGCTGATTCATAAACAACCCTTCATCCTGACCAGGTTGTTTTCCATGGAAGCTGACTTTTGCTCTCTCAGGTCCTTCATAGTTGTCTACATCTTCTGCAGGGATCATTTCTGCATGGACCTTGAGGTTCTCAGGAGGTGGAAGATCCCCTACATTCCTGTATTGTAAGACCAACTCTGTCCCTGCTCTTCTGTAAAGTTAGATTGAGGGAACAGTGTATGGTTAGGGTTAATAATATGTTCAATTTGAATTAGGAATCATTCTGCTGGATGAATAATGGTACTGGGAACCTGCGACATTTATAAGTATATATAGGTGAAATATATGTATGAAAACAGAAATCTAAGTAAGATTTGAAGCGCAGAATGGGGATGGGCCCTTGATTGTGATACTTAGCGTTGAATTATGTTCTGCACAGATGTCTGAGATAGATCGATATACAATGGCATTAGACCCTGTACCTTGGATTATTGAATGTATAAGAGAACATCCAGTCAAAAAGGGATAATGGGTAGGATTAGGAAGATAGTCAGTAGGTTTAAGAAGAAGAGTGAGTATAGGATTTGGAACAAAAGTTCCTTAGCAATAGGGTTTGGATTAGAGTGTGAATGTAAGTGTCAGCACAATTGAAGAGTCAGTCACAATGATGAACTGCGGAAAGTATGTAGGAAAGCTGATATAAATAGAGACATTATGAAATCAGGAAAAGTATAAAGTGAGAGATAGGATTAGATATTTTCAACAGGGTTGAGTTTGAATATATAATCTTAGCAAGAAACAAATATGTTGTCACAAATAGGATTGAATTTTGAGAGCATTAGCCAAACTTGATATGGATGGTTTTAGTAATCCATGTTCACTTTACATTTAGGCTTTCGTGCAAACATAAGTGTGACCATTTCTTTTTGTGTCCAGAATATTACTCTGATAAAATGTATATGTAGATCAGATGACATGAGTATTTCTTCCACCATTACTGGGAGCAAAATTTTGAAGACGTATAAATTAGTATTGGGTTTACAAAGAGGTGTACTCTGTGTCTATGAATATAGAGACAATGCATGAATAGACAATAGTGTGAATAAATAATATAACTGGTTCCACTTTAAATAATGGATTGATTTGATATCTGAAAATATATAAGAAATCTTATACTGATATACAATCATTCATTCCAACCAGTTATACATCTAATAGTAATATTAGGGTTATACTTTATCATGAAGGGTGTGTGAGTTTTGCTTCAAATTTGATTATGGAAATCGAAAATAATATGTTTGGAATGAAGTCTCATGAAAAAACCAGTCAAGAAACATGGAGGATTACATGTGTTCTAAAGCAGAAAATGATTGAAAGTGAAACAAATGCCTATAATTTTGCTAACGTATGGATGAAATATATATCCTATAATGTGCATAAACTGAAGAAATTGTAACATACCAGTGGTGAATAAAAATGAACATCAAAATACACATCATGTCCCATAGGAATCTACTTGCATTGATGACAAACTGGATCAATTATTGTAGAAATATTAGGATTTGTATCCACCATTCACTGAAGTTATTTTTCATTTCTAGGAAAAAATATGTATTTCAGGTGGATGAATATTTCCGTGAATAATCTTGTGAAATGTTAACTCTAAATCCACATACATGAATATGAATGAATTTAGGGAGTGTATAATAAGACACATATATTTTATATTTTAAAAAAATTTAGTGTGTGTGTGTGTGTGTATATATATATATATATATATATATATACACACACACACACACACACACACACACACACACAGAGAGAGACATTAAAAATTAGTAATACATATGCCAATCGAAATTCACCATGAAATATATATCATCCACAGATCCAAAAATATTCATTTTACTGAACATGGATTTATGTATAATGTTGTTCAACTAGGAAGCTCACCCATAGTTTGAAATTTCAGTTTCAACAGCGTTTAGGCGGAGTGATCTATTCTCACAATTTCTATCTGCCAAGTCAGCCACCTCACAAGAGTGTACCTGTGGTACCAGGTAGAATTCTATATGTGCATATAAAAATACATGTGCTGAATAGGCTACAGAGAAAGGGAGAGAGGAATTCACATATTTGTTTACTTTAAGTACCCATGGAACTATTTCAATTAAAAATTAACTTGAATTATAACACCTACACTTTATCATGCAAAAGCCAAGTCTAACTATACACCATGCCTCCTCTGAAATGGTTGCATTTCTATTCTGTTTGGGTTATTTTACTCCATCATATTAGGATTAGTAGTAAGAGTCTATTAGGGTATGGGTTAGTGTCAGTTATTCAGTATTTCAAATGGAAAATAGGAAAATAAATCCAATGTGTATGCAAATATGTGCTACAAAAAATTCCCACTATCATCCAGAACAATGCCTTGACAATATCTTCGCCCCTAGTAAGACACAATTAGAGAAGAAGAGTTAGAAAATCTGTGAATACATACCTGGAATGGAAAATGTTCAGGAGTTCACAACCTTTGAGGTGGTAGAGGAGTTTCCAAAAGTAAGGGACAGTGTAAACACTCCACAAACATGGAGCTATGCTGGCATTAAGACTTCTTGAGAAACTGCCTCTGAGGTTGGACACTTGAAAAATATGTTGTTGTCAGGAGCTTTAGCTCCCTGTGTACGGAGACCATCAAAGCTGGGTCTGCATCTATGTGACCTGGAGGATATGGTTTCTTATTTTCTAATGAACATGAGGAAGCAGTGATGAATTCTCTCTTTGTAGATAAACTGTGGCCACTGGGGGCTAAGTGTCTCCCTGTGTGGACTTTGAAGCCATTTGGTCATTCTCCAATTTTCGTGGTGTTTCTTGCTGCTGCACTGGGTGTTTTGTATTTGCTTCACAACATACAAGGATTTCAAATGGGTCACAGTGCTGGTGGGAGTCCTGTAAGGTGTGGTGGGTCAGGGTATTCAGGAGAATGCACCAACCAGGCTTCTATCCCACATTTCTTGCTCCCTTGACCATAGCAACCTGATTCTGAACATTGCCCTGAAACCTGTCCATATAACCAGATGCCTTTTCATATAATTTTCTGCTGGCTGCACCAAGTCAGTCACAAGCCATTTGGAAGCCAATGACACACCCACATGGCCACACCGCAAATATATTATCAGACAACTGCACACCACTGCTCTAGGCCCACTACTCAGCAGGCTCCAACTTACTGGCATCTGTGTTCCACACCATTTTCAAGAACTCCAGTCAATCAAGGCACTGTCTGGTACACTCATGAGCAGCAATAGGACATCCAATGGTTCTCCAGTGCCACCTGGTCATTGGGAATTTCAAAAATTTCATGGTATTTATCTATCCATTGTTCAAGAATGAAGTTGGAGGCACTTTGGGGTTTTCATTCATCCAAGAACAATTAAATGGTGAGGAAGCTCATTTCAATGAAAGCTCTGGAGAACTCTCACAGGCAAGGCTTTCCAAAGAGTGGTCAAAATGTCATATGCAGACAGGCCCATTGAAGTCTAAAATGTGAGGTCCATGTGTGTTTTGACTCTTAACTATGGCTGCCAAGTCTTTCAGAATAAAATCATGTGATATCCTGGTTGAGATTCTCAGTGCTCTGTGGAAAGCCACCCAGGGCCCAATCTCAGGTTTCAAGGGTGAGTCTCATGCGTGGCCTCCTACAATCCCAACACAATTAATGGCAATACTTCTCTGAGGTCAGTTCCAGAACTCAGTCTCGAAGGAGAATCACACCCGAGATCAAGCCCATGTGGACCCAGTCATCTCTTCCAACCGCCACACAAATGACCACAATTGAAACCAAAACATTCCCACATGACCCTCATCTTCTTCCATAGACACTCATCATAAACTCTTGCTGGAGGTTTCCATGAGGAGCGCAGCCCAAGGCAATGTCCAAAATATGTACCCTTGCCCGTCATTTGCCTAAAATGAGGGTGGCCTTGACACCCTTCCTGTGAACCAGGAGTGATCAAATAGGCCTGCCTTTAATACTGCTCTGCTTCTCCAATTTGAGGCCAACTGACTGTCAGGTATAGATTCTTTATGTGATTTGGCATCATGGGAGAACCCAAGCACTTCTGCAGGAGTTCAAAGAACTCATTTGACCCAGAGGATCCTATTCTCACTTGATGGAGGTTAGGAACCTAACAGAGGAAGGCAAGAAACTTCATCCACAATGACTGATATTTTTACCATTTTCGTTTTCAATACACACATGGGAACTTTCTTTAAATCCATCAGGTGCTGAGAATCTAATCCATAGCCTGACCCAGAGGCAAGCAGCTGATTCAGACACATCCCTTTCGAAAGCAATTAAGCAAAGCACCACAGGTGATGCCCATTCATTTGCATTTAAAAACTGTTTACTTCAGGCTTCAAAAAGGAGTGGCCTGAGGTAAGGACCTTCCTGACATTCAGGGCAACAGAAAAATAGGTAAGCAGAAGGCCCAAAACAGTATTTCTCCACTGAGACTTTCCTGGTCACACTGATATCTGAGTTTCCTGAGATGCTCGCCATTCCATTCAGCTATCCAGTACATGGCCATGTCACAGAGCTTGGAGGTGTTACATATCTTGGACACAAAACCATGAGCCTATTCTGGGTAGTGGCCAAAATTTAGGAAGAAAACAGGAACTTAGGAAGATAGTAGGGGTTGCCCATCCATAAAGCAACCTGCAGTCCAGTCATAAATTGGGTAGGATGAATGATGGAAAACTTTCTTCTAGACAGGACATATCCATTGATGCATTCTCTTTTCTTATGTCTACAACCACGGACACAGTGAGATACACAGATATAGAAACACTCACCTTGTCAAACGACTTTTTAGAAGCAGTCCACTCCAAACCAAACAAATCGCCTTTCCTACCTATTCTCAGAACATGAGACAAAACCACAAACTCACACCCACACCCACAAAGGCACTTCCTTCCCCCAATATGTCTGTGACAATCCGGAGTGTCCTCTGACTGTGGACCATATTGTTACCCTGAACTGGCCTGCCCTGTCTCAGATCTGGTCTCCGTGGCCAATCTGTGAAGTTGTCAGGAGCCAGCGATGACCAACTACCTGTTTTCTTAGGAAAGGACCCTCTTCAGAGCTGTCCTGGCATTTGGCCATTCTCACATCAGTAGGTACCAAAAAAGACTCTCTCTGCCCTTGGTAAAACCAAACATGTGATCCCACTAGGACTGTTACTGGGACTGGCTCTGGATGCCTGGCTTCCTGAATCCCAAGTTCAGAGAGTTCCATCACCAAGTAAGTTAGGTGAAGTCACTTTCTTCATGAAATGAATGAGGTCACTGCCTTGGCAACCACTTTGTCCTAACAGCTGCTGCCAAGGGTCTCATGAGATGGAGGCTGTTCCTACTTTCTGTGACACTGTCACAAGTTAGAATGGTATATCAACCATATGCACCGGGGAACTTCTCTCCATACAGGCCTCCTTTGGTCCATCTTCTCTACATTAAGAAGAGAGAGGCTGATTCAGACACATCCTTTCATCCTGTCCAGGTTCTTTACCATGTCAGAAGACTTTTGCTCTCTTTGGTACTACATAGCTGCCTACAACTTCTCCAAGGATCATTTCTGCATTGACCTTTGAGGTTCTCAGCAGGTGGAAGATCCCCTACATTCCTGTATTGTAAGACCAACTCTATCCCTGCTCCTCTGTAAAGGTAGATTGAGGGAACAGCGTATGGTTAGGGTTAATAACAGGTTCGAATTCGGTTGGGAATCATTCTGCGGGATGAATAATGTTATTGGGACCCTGCGAAATTTAAAAGAATATATAGGTGAAATATAAGTTTGAAAACCCAAATCTATGTAAGTTTTGAAGCCCAGAAGTGTATTGGGCCCTTGGGTAGGATACTTAGCTTTGAATTATGTTCTGCACAGATGTCTCTGATTAATCGCTATACAATGGCATAGGACCTTTACCTTGGATGATTGAATGTCGAAGAGAACATGCAGTCAAAAAGGGATAGTCGATAGGATTAGGAAGATAGTCAGTAGGTTTAGAAAGAAGAGTGAGTATAGGATTTGGACAAAAACTTTTTTAGCAATAGGGTTTTGGGTAGAGAGTGAATGTAAATGTCAGCACATGTGAAGAGTCATTCACAATGATGAACTGGGGAAAATATGTAGGAAAGTAAATATCAATTGAGACAAAAGGAAATCAGGCAAAGTATAATGTGAGTTATAGGATTAGACATTTTCAACAGGGTTGAGGTTGAATATATAATCTTAGAAAGAAACAAATATGTAGTCACCAATTGGATTAACATTTGAGAGCATTAGGCAACCTGGACATGGATGTTATTACTAATCCATGCTCACTTTCCATTTAGGCTTTGGTACAATCATAAGTGTGATCTTTGCATTTTGTGTCCATAATATTACTGTAATAAAATATATATGTAGATCAGGTGACATGAGTATATCTTCCACCATTTCTGGGAGCAATATTTTGAAGACGTATAAATTAGTATTGGGGGTACAAACAGGTGTACCCTGTTTCTATGAATATACAGATAATGCATGAATGGAACATACTCTGAATAAAACATATACTCATTCCACTATAAATAATGGATTGAATTGATATCTGAAAAAATACAGGAAATCAAATATTGATATACAGACATTCATTACAACCAGTTATACATCAATGATAATATTAGTATTAGGATTTTCATGAAGAGTGTGTGAGTTTTGCTTCAAAATTGATTATGGAAATCGAAAATAATGTGTTTGGAAAGAAGTCTCATGAAAAGAGCAGTAAAGAAACATGGAAGAATACATGTTTTCAGAAGCAGGATGTGATTGAAAGTGAAACAAATTCCTATATATTTTTGAACTTTTGGATGAAATATATATATTATGATGTGCATAAACTGAAGAAATAATAATGTCCCACTGTTGAATAAATATGAACGTCAAAATACATATCATGTCCCATAGGAATCTACTTGCATTGATGTTAAACTGGGTTAGTTACTGTAGAAATATTAGGATTTGTATACACCATTCACTGAAGTTAGTTGTCAGTACTAGGAAACAAATATGAATTTCAGGTGGATGAATAGTTTGGAAAATAATCTTGTGAAAAGTTGATTATAAATCCACATAAATGAATATGAATGAATTTAGGGCGTGTATAATAAGTCACATATATTACATATTTTGAAATATCTGGAGAGTATATATATATATATATATATATATATATATATATATATATATATATAGAGAGAGAGAGAGAGAGAGAGAGACAGAGAGAGAGACATTAAAAACTAACAATATATATGCCAATCAAAATCCATCATGAAATATATATCATCCACAGATCCAAAAATATTCATTATACTGAACATGGATTGATGTATAATGTTGTTCAACTAGAAAGTTCACCCATAGTTTGAAATTTCAGTTCCAATAGCATTTACGAGGAGTGATCTCTTCTCACAATTTGTATCTGCCAAGTCAACCACCTCACAAGAATGTACGTGTGGTACCAGGTAGAATTCTATATGTGCATATAAAAATACATGTGCTTAATAGGCTACAGAGAAAGGGAGAAAGGAATTCACATATTTGTTAACTTTAAAAACACATGGAGAACTATTTCAAAAAAAATTTGCAAGATTTATAACTCCTACCCTATATTATGCAAAAGGCAAGTCCAAGTATACACCTTGCCTCCTCTGAACTGCTTGTACTTCTTTTCTGTTTTTTGTTATTTTTCTCCATCATATTAGAATTAGTAGTCAGAGTCTAGTTTGGAATTGGTTAGGGTTAGAGATTCAGTGTTTTAAAGGGAAATTGAAAAATGAATCCAATGTCTATGCAAATATGTGCTACCCCAAAATCTTCCCAGTCTCATCCAGAACAATGCCTTGACATTATCTTTTACTGGTACCAAAACAGGCAGGTGGACCAATGGTACAGAATAGAGGACACAGAAACCAATCCACAAAACTACAACTATCTTATATTTGATATTATATTATTATAATGATATTATATTATATTATATTATATTATATTTGCCTTGACATTATCTTTTACCAAAGTAAGATACAGTTAGAGGAGAAGAGTTAGAAAATCTGTGAATACATATCTGGAATGGAATTTGCTCAGGAGTTCACAACCTTGGAGGTGGTAGCAGAGTTCAAAATAGTAAGGCAAAAGGTAAACACTCCTCAAACATGGAGCTCTGCTGGCCTAAAAATTCTTGAGAAACTGCCTCTGAGGTTGGGCACTTGAAATACATGTTGTTTTCAGGAGATTTAGTTCTTTTATAGAGAGACCATCAAAGCTGGTTCTGCATATATGTGACCTGTAAGACATGGTTTCTTATTTTTCATTGAACATGTGGCAGCAGTGCTGAATTATTTTTTTGTAGCTAAACTGTGGACACTGGGGCTAAGTTTCTCCCTGTGCTAACTGGGAAGACATTTGTTCATCCTCCACTTTTAGTGGTGTTTCTTGCTGCTGCACTGGGAGTTTGGTATTTGCTTCACGAAATAAAGGAGGTCAATTGGGACACATTGTTGGAGGGAGTTCTGTCACGTGTGGTGGGTGAGGGTTTGCAGGAGAATGCAATAACCAGGCTTCTATCCCACATAGCTTTCCCCCTTGACCATAGCAACCTGATTCTGAACATTTCCCTGAAACCTCTCCATATAACAAGATGCCTTTACCTACTGGGTCTGTTGGCTGAAACCATATCAGTCACAAGCCATTTGGACGCCAATGGCAGTTCCACGTGGCCTCACCACAGATGTTTTGTCACACATCTGCTCACCACTGCTCTAGGCCCACTAATCAGCAGGCACCAACTAACTGGCATCTCTGTTCTACACCATTTTTATGAAACCCTGTCAATCAAGGCACTGTCTGGTATACTCATGATCAGCATCAGGACATCCAAAGGTTTTCCAGTGCCAACTGGTCATTGAAATTTCAAAAATTTCATGGTATTTATCTAGCCATTATTCAAGGAAGAAGTAGTCACTGTGGGTTTCAATTCATTCAGGAACCATTAAATGTTAAGGAAGCTCATTTCAATGAAAGCTCTGGAGAACAATCACAGGCAAGGCATCCCAAATAGTGGCCAAAAGGTCACATGAAGCCAGGACCATTGAGGTCTACAATGTGAGGTCCATGTGTGTTTTGACTCTCAACTATGGCTGCCAAGTTTTTCAGAATAAAATCATGTGATATCCTGGCTGAGATTCTCAGTGTTCTGTGGAAAGCCACCCATGGCATAGATCTCAGTTTCCAAGGGCGACTCACATGCGTGGCCTCCTAACATCCCCACACAATTCATGGCAATACTTCTCTGAGGTCAGTTCTACAACTCAGTCTCTAAGGAGTATTACACCAGAGTACAAGCGGAGGGGGACCCAGTCATCCCTTCCAACTGCCACACAAATTACCAAAATTAAAACCAAAACATTCCCACATGGCCCTCATCTTCTTCCACATAGACCCTCATTTTAACCTCTGGCTGGAGATTTTCATGAGGGGTGCAGCGCAAGAGAGTGTCCAAAATAAGCTCCCTTGGCCCTCATTTGCCTAAAGTCAGGGTGGCCTGGACACCATTCCTGTGAACCAGGAGTGATCAAATAGGCCTGCCATTACAACTACTCTGCTTCTCCAATTTGAGGCCTACTGACTGTGGGGTTTAGATTCTTTATGTGAAGTGGAATCATGAGAAAACCCAAGCACCTCTGCATGGCTTTGAAAAACTCATTTTACCCAAAGGATCCCTATACTCACTTGATGATTGTCTGCAACCTAATAGAGGAAGGAGAGAGACATCATCCACAATGACTGAATTTTGCCATTTTAGTTTTGGATGCACACATGGGATCTTTCTTTATATCCATCAGGTGCTGAAAATATAAGCCACAGCCTCACACAGGGCCAAGAGGCTGATTCAGACACATCCCATTCAAAGCAATTAAGCAAAGAGCCACGGGTGATGCCCAATCATTTCCATATGAAAACTGTTTTTTTCATGCTTATCAAAGGGGTGGCCTGAGGCAAAGACCTTCCTGTCCTTCAGTGAAACAGAAAAATAGGTAAGCAAAAGGCACAAAGCATGGTTTCTCCACTGAGACTTACCTGGTCACACTGATATCTGAGTTTTCTAAGAAGCTCGCCATTACCTTCAGCTATTCAGTACATGGCCATGTGACAGAGCTTGGGGTGGTACCTATCTTGGACACAAAACCATGAGACTATTCTGCAGATTGGTCAGAATTCAGGAAGAAATCTGAAACTTAGGAAGATAGTAGGTGTTGCCCATCGATAAGGCAACCTGCAGTGCAGTCATAAATTGGGCAGGATGAATGCTGGGAAGCTTTCTACTAGACAGGACACATTCATTGATGCATTCTCTTTTCTAATGTCTACAACCACGGACACAGTGTTATACACAGACATAGAAACACTTGCCTTGTCAAAAGACTATCTAGAAACAGTCCACTGCAAACCAGACATACCAGCTTTCCTACCTATTCTAAGAAAATGAGACAAAACCACAAACTCACACCCACAAACACAAAGCACCTCCTTCCCCCAAGTAAGTCTCTGAATATCCAGAGTGTCCTCTGACTAGCGGGCCCTACTATGTTCACCCGAAATGGCCTGTACTGTGGCAGATCTGGTCTCCTTGGCCAACTCTGTGTAGTTGTTAGGAGCCAGCGGTGAGTCACTACCTACTTACTAAGGAAAGGCCCGTCTTCAGAGCTCTCCTGATATTTGGCCATCCTCACATCAGTAGGTACCAAGAAAGACAGAATCTGTCATTGGTAAAACAAAACAAGTGAGCCCACTGGTACTGGGACTGGGACTGGCTCTGGATGCCTGGCTTCCTGGATCCCAAGTTCAGAGAGTTCCATCACCAAAGAAGTAAGGTAGGTCACTTCCTTCAGGAACTGAATGAGGTCAATGCCTTGGCAAACACTTTGTCCTAATAGCTGCTTCCAAGGGTCCCATGAGATGGAGGCTGCCCCTACTTCCTGTGACACTGTCACAAGTTAGAATGGTATATCAACCATAGACACACGGGAACAGCTCTCCACACAGATCTTGTTTGGTCCATCTTCTCTACATTAAGAAGAAAGTGGCTGATTCAGACACACCCCTTCATCCTGACAAGGTTGTTTGCCATGGAAGATGACTTTTGCTCTCTCAGGTCCTTCATAGCTGCCTACCTCTTTTCCAGGGATCATGTCTGCATGGACCTTTGAGGTTCTCAGCAGGTGGAAGATCCCCTACATTCCTGTATTGTAAGACCAACTCTGTCCCTGCTCTTCTGTAAAGTTAGATTGAGGGAACAGTGTATGTTTAGGGTCAATAACATGTTGGATTTGGTTTAGGAATCATCCTGCAGAATGAATAATGGTATTTTAAACTGCGATATTTACTAGAATATATATGTGAAATATAAGTGTGAAACTAGAAATCTAGGTAACATTTGAAGCCCAGAAGGGCATTGGACCCTTGATTGTGATACTTAGAATAAAATTACATTCTGCACAGAGGTCTCAGATAGATCAATATACAATGGCATAAGACCTTGTACCTTGCTTGATTGAATGTAGAAGAGAATATCCAGTCAAAAAAGGATAGTCGGTAGGATTAGGAAGATAGTCGGTAGGTTTAGAAAAAGAATGAGTATAGGATTAGGAACAAACGTTTATTAGCAATAGGTTATCGATTAGAGTGTGAATGTAAATGTCAGCACATGTGAAGAGTCAGTCACAATGATGAACTGGGGAAAATATGTAGGAAACAGATAGAAATAGAGCCATAATGAAATCAGGCAATGTATAAAGTGAGGGATAGGATTAGACATTTTCAGTAGGGTTGAGTTTGAATATATAATCTTAAGAAGAAACAAATATGTAGTCACCAATAGGATTGATATTTGAGAGCATTAGGCAAGCTGGACATGGATGTTTTTAGTAATCCATGTTTACTTTCCTTTTAGGCTTTGGTACAAACATAAGTGTGAGCTTTGCATTTTGTGTTCCGAATATTTCTGTGATTAAATGTATAAGTAGATCAGGTGACATGAGTATTTCTTCCAACATTTCAGGGAGCAATATTTTGAAGACATATAAATTAGTATTGGGGGTATAAAGAAGTGTACACTGCGTCTATGAATATAGAGATAATGCATGAATAGACCATACTGTGAATAAATAATATAACTCGTTCCACTTTAAATAATGGATTGAATTTTTATCTGAAAATATATAAGAAATCCTATATCGTTATGCAATCATTAATTCCAACCAGTCATACATCTAATGGTAATATCAGAGTTATAATTCATCATAAAGTTTATGTGAGTTTTGCTTCAAAAGTGATTATGGAAATTGAAAGTAATGTGTCTTGAAAGAACTCTCATGAAAAGACCTGTCAAGAAACATGGAAGAATACATGTGTCCTGAAGCAGGAAGTAATTGAAAGTGAAACAAATTCCTGTAAATTTGCGAACTTGTGGGGAAATCTTAAGAGCCCCTCCCAGCTCTCCCTTGAGCGCGATAGCCAGACCGAGGGAATTAGGAGTGGCACGGGACTCGTGGTGCAGACCTCCAGGCCACCGCTCCCACCAGTGCTGAAAACTGAAGTCTCTTGCTCCAGCTTCTGGGGGCATGGCTTCCGGAGTGCAAGCAAATTCGCTGGGGGTTCTCAGGCCTAAGCTCTACAAACTTAGGGTCTGAGGGAGACAAACAGGGAGAGTGTTCCCAGGCGTTCATGAAAACAGGGCTCCTAGGAGCAGCAGACCTGGCATGTAGCCAGTATTGTGGTGAGTGTCACAGGTGAGTGGGGCCTGGCTTGAGGAAACACAAAAGAAGGTCCTAGGCACTCAGGATTGGACACCTACCCAGTCTGGGAGGAAGAGCTGCTGCACAGTGATTGGTTCCCACTTATTGAAAGGAGAAGCTTGGCCCAGTGGGCACAGCTCTACGTACTGGAAAAGAAGTTTATTGCAATCTATGACTGCATTTATTGTTATTATTATTATTTTAATTTGTTTTTTTTTGTTTTTGTTTTTGTTTTTTTTGTTTTCTTTTATTTTCATTTTTTTGTTGCTGTTCTTTAACTTTTAAAAAATGTTTTAAAATTTTTTATTTTATTTTATTTTTTTTTCCGGTTCATGATGACCATCTGAGAACACAAATTTATTGCTTTTATTTTCCAAAATCCTCATAAAAGAACTTAAACACTATAAAAATAATCACACGGTATTACCATAAAACAACAAATGAAAGGGAAAAAACGTATTGGATCTCACCATTATGTATACACACAACACACACCTGCACAATCCCCCCAAACTAAAAGTAAATAGCGGAAAGATCAGTAGAGTGGAGGGAAGGGAACAGAAAGAGGGAGGAAAGGAGAAAAAGAGGACGTACTGGGGACTGAATTAGAGCAAATTATATTTCATGCTTTTATAATTATGCCAAAATGAATCTTAATGTTATGTATAATCTTAATGTTATGTATAAAAAGAACCAATTAAAAAAAGAAATATGATAGTATACCAGTGCTGTGTAGAGCCAATAAAAAAATACCTATACATAAACTAAAAAAAAATGTGAATTTTAAGAATAAACTGGAGTGGGCTAGAGTTGTGGATCAGTGGTACAGCACTTGTCTAGCATGTGTGAGGCAGTGGTTGGATTCTCAGCACTGCATATAAATTAATTAATTAAATAAGGATCCATCAACAACTAAAAAAACTAGTAAAAAAGAATAAATTATAAAAAATAAATGAAAGTGTGTAGAAAATGTCATTTGAAGTAAAAATACAAAATCAGCTCTAAGTTGTTTGCAACACAAACACACAAGTTAAGTGGTGTTTGAAAATACAGGGAGCAAAAGCTATTGTATAAAAATTTTATTGATAATTCCAGAAAATCTATTATTAATATCAATGTAAAATATGTATTTTAAGTGAAAGAACCTTTAATAAGACAGCAATTGTGTTAATTAATTAAAGAATCTAAAAATTAGATGAAAATATGATTTGTTTTTATTCAATGAAGCAAGATTAAATGTTTGAAATATGATTTTAAGGAGAAATATAGGCACCACAATAAGTTTTAGGAATTTTGTGGATACAAAGATAATTAACTTAGGACAACTTACTATGATAAATGAGTTTACTTTAGTAGAAAAATAGAATTTGCCCTCTGGAAACTGGGCACCCCTAATCCCCAAATCCCAAATCCAAAATGCCAAATCTAACGTGTTTTAGTACTGGAATGTGACAAGTGAAAAGTTTCCTACTTGGCTTCATTTGACAGGTTACAGTCAAAATGCAGGTATACTAAAAATGTTGTATGAAATTTCCTCCAGGCTATGGGTCTAAGGCATGTATGAAATATAAATGAATTTCATATTTACACTTGAGTCTTATCCCCAAGATTATGTGTGTATAAATATTCCATAATTCCAAAAAAATCCAAAATCTGAAATGCTTCTTGTTCTAAGCATTTTTGATAAACAATACTTAACCTATATACAATTGTTTCCCCCACAACAAATAAACAAATTTAATAAGGTTAAAAACTTTCCAAAAATAAAATTTAAACATACTACAAAGCAAATAAATAACACATGAAATAATAAATTTTTTGGTGACTTAACAACTGGAAACTGTTTCATTTAACTTGCCCCTGGATCATAGATAAACTTCAAAATTATTTTTTTTTTAAATGGCAAAATAATTTTATTTTATTTTATTTTTTTATTGGTTGTTCAAAACCCTACAAAGCTCTTGACATATCATATTTCATACATTAGCATACATTAGCTTCAAGTGAGTTATGAACTCCCTTTTTTAAACCAAGTAGAGATTGCAGAATCACATGGGTTACACATCCACATTTTTACATAATACCATACTAGTAACTGTTGTATTCTGCTGCCTTTCCTTTCCTCTGCAATCCCCCCTCCCCTCCCCTATTTTGTTATTATTATTTTTTAAAATTTTAATTTTAATTTTATATTATCATTATCATTTTTTAAAAAAAATCATTTTCATTCTTTATTTTCTATTTTTTCTATTGTATTTCATTTCTTTTCAATTTTCTTATTTCCCATTCCTTGCATTCTACCTGCCTACTCTCATTCTTTTTAGTGACTTTTTCCCTTCCCTTCTAAAATCTTTCCTCCCAAGCATCAAATAAATTTATAAGAGTAAACAGTAACTCAGCAGTCAAACAGAACAAGAAGTAACATGAGCAGCATAAACAAGCAAGGAAGAAAAGGAGAAAAAACAACGAAGAACACCCTAAATATTCAGGAGGACCAGGATTCATCAGAAAAGTGGTCATATAAAGAACTCAAGGAATACCTTAGACAGATGGAATGGAAACTTAAAGAAGATACGAGACAGAAAATCCAAACAGTAAAAGAAAACATTGAAAATGAATTACATAAACATATAAAAGAAAAAGTTAAGCATCTTTATCAGTGGATAGAGATTATAAAAAAAATCAAACAATAATTCTAGAAATGAAGGAAATGATAAACCAAATTAAGAACTCCATTGAGAGTATCACTAACAGAGTGGAGCAAGTAGAAGCCAGAACGTCAGATAATGAAGACAAAATATATCATCTTGAAACGAGTCCAGCCAACTCAGAAAGGCTGGCAAAAAAATCACAAGAAAAACATCCAAGAGATTTGGGATAACATAAATAAAACCACACTTACGAGTCATCAGGATAGAGGAAGGTACAGAGACTCAAACCAAGGGAATGAGAAAACTGCTGAATGAAATAATTACAGAAAACTTTCCAGAAATAAAAAAGGAAATGGATATACAAATTGTAGATGCATACAGGACAAGAGCACACAAAATCACAGTAGACGAATGCCAAGACACATTGTTATGAAGATATCCAATATACAGAACAAAGAGAAAATAATAAATCTACAAGAGAATGGAGGCAGAATACATTCAGTGGTAAACCAATAAGGTTAACAACGGATATTTGATCACAGATGCTGAAAGCGAGAAGATCCTGGAAAAACGTATTTCAAACACTGAAAGACAATGGATGCCAACCAAGAATTATGTATCCAGCATAATTAACCATCAGGTACTACAATAAAATAAGAATCTTTCATGATAAACAAAAGCTAAAAGAATTTGAAGCCAGAAAACAAGCTTTACAAAGCGTCTTGAGAAAAACACTACACAAGAAAGAAATGAAAAACAACAACCAAAACCATCAGTGGAAAGTACCTTGGTAATGACAGAGGCAGGGTGAAAGCTTATCATGGAGAAACAAACTAAATTTAAAAAAAGATAAATAATCAAACATGGCTGGCAGTACAAACCATACATCAATAGTAACTCTGAATGTAAATGGCTTCAACTCTCCAATAAAGCGACATAGGCTGGTAACTTGGATTAAATAAACAAATCCAACAATATGTTGCCTCCTGGAGACACATCTGAAATGCAAAGACACACAGGCTGAAGGTGAAAGGTTGGGAAAAAATACACCATGCACACTTATCCTCATAAACAAGCAGGGGTGGACATCCTCATATCAAATAAAATCGACTTCAAGACTAAGTTAATCAAAAGGGATAAGGAAGGACATTATATACTGTTAAAAGGAACCATTCACCAACAAGACATAACAATTATCAATATTTATGCACTAAATAATGGTGCTACGATGTTCATGAAACAAATTCTCCTCAAGCTCCAAAATGAAATAGACCTCAACACAATAATTATGGGTGACTTCAACACACATCTATCACCATTGGACAGATCCTCCAAACAAAAGTTGAATAAAGAAAGTATAGAACTCAATATCACAATCAATAACCAACATGTAACTGACATATATAGAATATATCAACCATCATCAAGTGGATATACTTTTTTCTCAGCAGCACATGGATCCTTCTGAAAAAAAGACCATATATGATGCCATAGGGCAACCCTCAGTAAATATAAAGGTGTGGAGATAATAACATGCATTTTATCTGATCATAATGGAATGAAACTGGAAATCAATGATAAAAGAAGGAAGGAAAAATTCTACATCACATGGAAAATGAAGAATATGTTACTGAATGATCAATGGGTTACAGAAGACATAAAGGAGAAAATCAAAAAATTCTTAGAGATAAATGTAATTATAGACACAACATATCGGAATCTATGGGACACAATGAAAGCAGTTTTAAGAGGGAAATTCATCGCCTGGAGGTCATTCCTGAAAAAAAAGGAAAAACCAACAAATAAGTGAGCTCACACTTCATCTCAAAGCCCTAGAAAAGGAAGAGCAAAACAACAGCAAATTTAGCAGAAGGCAAGAAATTATTAAAATCAGAGTGGAAATCAACAAAATTGAAACAAAAGAAACTATTGAAAAAATTAACAAAACTAAAAGTTGCTTCTTCGAAAAAATAAATAAGATCAACAGACCATTAGCCATGCTAAAGACGAAAAGAAGAGAAAGAACTCAAATTACTAACATATGGGATGAAAAAGGCAACATCACAACAGATGCTACAGAAATACAGAAGACAATTAGAAATTATTTTGAAAACCATTATTCCAATAAAATAGAAAATAGTGAAGACATCGATAAATTTCTTAAGTCATATGATTTGCCCAAACTGAGTCAGGAGGATACACACAATTTAAACCGACCAATATCAATGGATGAAATAGAAGAAGCAATCAAAAGACTACCAACCAAGAAAAGCCCAGGAACGGATGGCTATACAGCGGAGTTTTACAAAACCTTTAAAGAAGAATTAATACCAATACTTTTCAAGTTATTTCAGGAAATAGAAAAAGAGGGAGCTCTGCCAAATTCATTTTATGAGGCCAACATCACCCTAATTCCAAAACCAGAAAAAGACACCTCAAAGAAAGAGAACTACTGACCAATATATCTGATTAACCTAGATGCAAGAATCCTCAATAAAAATCTGCCTAATCGAATACAAAGGCAAATCAAAAAAATTGTTCACCAGGATCAAGTAGGATTCATCCCTGGTATGCAAGGATGTTTCAATACACGAAAATCAATAAATGTTATTCATCACATCAATAGACTTAAAGATAGGAACTATATGATCATCTCGATAGATGCAGAAAAAGCATTTGACAAAGTACAGCATCCCTTTATGTTCAAAACATTAGAAAAATAGGGATAACAGGAACTAACCTCGACATTGTAAAAGCTATCTATGCTAAGTCTCAGGCTAGCATCATTATGAATGGAGAAAAATTGAAGGCATTCCCTCTAAAATCTGGAACAAGACAGGGATGCCCTCTGTCACCACTTCTATTCAATATAGTTCTCAAAACACTGGCCAGAGCAATTAGACAGACGAAAGAAATCAAAGGCATAAAAATAGGAAAATAAGAACGAAAATTATCACTATTTCCTGGTGACATGATTCTATACATAGAAGACCCAAAAGGGTCTACAAAAGAACTACTAGAACTAATAAATGAATTCAGCAAAGTGGCAGGATATACAATCAAAACGCATAAATCAAAGGCATTTCTGTATATCAGCGACAAACCTCCTGAAACAGAAATGAGGAAAAACACTCCATTCACAATACCCTCAAAAAAATTAAATACTTAAAAATCAACCAAACAAAAAAGGTGAAAGACTTATACAATGAAAACTACAGAACCCTAAAAAGAGAAGTAGAAGAAGATCTTAGAAGATGGAAAAATATACCCTGTTCCTGGATAGGCAGAACTAACATCATCAAAATGGCGAAATTACCAAAAGTTTTCTATAGGTTCAATGCAATGCCAATCAAAATCCCAATGGCATTTCTTGTAAAAATAGATAAAGCAATCATGGAATTCATATGGAAAAATATAAGACCCAGAATAGCAAAAGCAATTCTAGCAGGAAGTGTGAATCAGGCGGTATAGCGATACCGGACTTAAAACTATACTACAGAGCAATATTAACAAAAACAGCATGGCACTGGTACCAAAACTGGCAGGTTGACCAATGGTACAGAATAGAGGACACAAAGACTAATTCACAAAGCTACAACTATGCTATATTTGATAAAGGAGCTAAAAGCATGCAATGGAGGAAATATAGCATCTTCAACAAATGGTGTTGTAAAAAATGGAAATCCATATGCAACAAAATGAAACCGAATCCCCTCCTCTTGCCATGCACAAAAGTTAACTCAAAGTGGATCAAGGAGCTAGATATCAAATAAGAGACTCTGCATCTGATACAAGAAAAAGTTGGCTCCGATCTACATAATGTGGGGCCGGGCTCCAAATTCCTTAACAGGACACCCATAGCAGAAGAGTTAATAACAAGAATCATCAAATGGGACTTACATAAACTGAAAAGTTTTTTCTCAGCAGGATAAAAAATGAGAGAGGTAAATAGGGAGCCTAAATTATGGGAACAAATTTTTACTCCTTACACTTCAGATAGAGCCCTAATATCCAGAGTATACCAAGAACTCAAAAAATTAGACAATAAGATGATAAATAACCCAATCAAAAAATGGGCCATGGACCTGAACCGACACTACTCAGAGGAGGACATACAATCAATCAGTAAGTAAATGAAAAAATGCTCACCATCTCTAGCAGTCAGAGAAATGCAAATTAAAATCACCCTAAGAAACCATCCTACTCTAGTAAGATTGGCAGCCATTATGAAGTCAAACAACAAGTGCTGGCGAGGATGTGGAGAATAGGGTACTCTTGTACATTTCTGGTGGGACTGCAAACTGTTGTGGCAAATTTGAAAAGCAGTATGGAGAATCCTGGGAAAGCTGGGAATGGAACCACCATTTGACCCAGCTATTGCCCTTCTCAGACTATTCCCTGAAGACCTTAAAAGAGCATATTACAGGGATACTGCCACATTGATGTTCATAGCAGCACCATTCAAAATTGCTAGACTGTGGAACCAACCCAGATGCCCTTCAGTAGATGAATGGATAAAAAAATGTGGCATTTATACACCATTGAGTATTATGCATCATTAAAAAATGACAAAATCATTGAATTTGCAGGGAAATGGATGGCACTAGAGCAGATTATGCTTAGTGAAGCTAGCCAAACCCTAAAAAACAAATAAAAATGTCTTCTTTGATATAATGAGAGCAACTAATAACAGAGCAGGGAGGAAGAGCAGGAAGAAAAGATCAACATTAAACAGAGACATGAGGTGGGGGTCGGAAAGAGAGAGATAAAGGAAATTGCATGGTAATGTAGGGAGACCCTCATTGTTACACAAAATTACATATAAGAGGTTGTGAGGGGAATGGGAAAATTAACAAAGATATAAATGTATTACAGTAGATGGGGTAGAGAGAGAAGATGGGAGGGGAGTGGGGATACTAGAGGATAGAAAATGTAGCAGAATACAACAGTTACTAATAGGGCATTATAAAAATGCAGATGTGTAACACATATGATTCTGCAATCCGTATTTGGGATAAAAATGGGAGTTCATAACCCACTTGAATCTAATGTATGAAATATAATATGTCAAGAGCTTTGTAATGTTTTGAACACCCAATTAAAAAAATAAAAAAATAATATGAAATAAAATAATTGAAAAAAAAAACACATGGAGAAATATTTCACTCTCTTCCAGAACAATGCCTTGACATTACCCTCGCCCCAAGTAATACATCATTAGAGGAGAAGAGTTAGAAAATCTGGGAATACATAGCTGGAATTTAATATGCTCAAAAGTTCACAACATTGGAGGTGGTAGAGTAGTTTACTAAAGTAAGGGACAGGGTAAACACTCCACAAATATGGAGCTCTGCTGGCCTAAAGACTTCTTCAGAAACTGCCACTGAGGTTGGGCACTTGAAATATATGTTGTTGTCAGGAGCTTTAGATTCCTTTGTAATGAGAGCATCAAAGCTGGGTCTGCATCTATGTGACCTGGAGGACATGGTTTCTTATGTTCCAATGAACATGAGTCAGCAGTGCTGAATTCAATCTTTGTAGGTAAACTGTGGTCACTGGGGGCTAAGTGTCTCCCCGTGTGGACTGTGAAGCCATTTGGTCATCCTCCACATTTTGTGGTGTTTCTTGCTGCTGCACTGTTAGTTTGGTATTTGCTTCACAAAATACAAGGAGTCCACCTGGGCCAAAGTGTTGGAGGGAGTTTCTCACGTGTGGTGGGTCAGAGTCTGCAGGAGAATGCACCCACCAAGGTTCTATCCCAAATAGCTTGCCTCTTGACCATAGCAACGTGATTCTGAACATTGCCCTAAAAACTCTACAAATAAAAATACGCCTTTACATATAAGGGTCTGCTCGCTGCACCATGTCAGTCACAAGCAATTTGGAAGCCAATGGAAGATCCACATGGCTCCACCACAGATGATTTATCACACACCTGCCGACTGCAGCTCTATGCCCACTACTCAGCAGGCTCCAAATTACTGGCATCTCTGCTCTACACCATTTTCTGGAAACCCAGTCCATCAGGCACTGTCTGGTATACTCATAGTCAGCAACAGGATATCCAAAGGTTCTCCAGTGCCACCTGGTCATGGAAATTTAAAAAAATTTCACGGTATTTATCTAGCCATTTTTCAAGGATGAAGTTGAAGGCACTGTGGGTTTCACTTCATTCAGGAACCATTAAATGGTGAGGATGCTCATTTCAATGAAAGCTCTGGAGAACTCTCATAAGCATGGCTTCCTAAAGAGTGGCCAATGATCACATGATGCTATGCACATTGAGGTCTACAATGTGAGGTCCATGTGTGTTTTGACTCTCAACTATGGCTGCCAAGTCTTTCAGAATAAAATTATGTGATACCCTGGCTGAGATTCCAAGTGCTCTGTGCAAAGCCAACCTGGGCCTAGATCTCAGTTTCCAAGGGCAAATCTCATGCGTGGCCTCCTAATATCCCAACTCAATTCATGGCAATACTTCTCTGAGGTCAGTACCTCAACTCAGTATCTAAGGGGAATCACACCAGAGTTCAAGCCCAGGTGGACCCAGTCGTCACTTCCAACCACCACCCAAATGACCACAATTAAAACCAAAACACTCCCACATGACCCACATTTTCTTCCATATAGACACTCATCATAACTTCTGGCTGGAGGATTCCATAAGGGACTCCGCCCAAGCCAGTGTCAAAAATAAGCTCCCGTGCCCCTTAATTTGACTAAACTGAGGGTGGCTGTACACACTTCCTGTGAACAAGATGTGATCAAATAGGTCTGCCATTAATACTGCTCCGCTTCTCCAATTTGAGGACTACTGACTGTGGGTTTTAGATTCTTTATGTGAACTGGAGTCATGATAAAACCCAAGCACCTAGGGGATAGAATCTGCAGGGCTTTGAGGAACTCATTTGAGACAAAGGATCCCTATTCTCACTTGATGGAGGTCACGAACCTTACAGAGGAAGACGAGAGACTTCATCCACAATGACTGCTCTTTTTGCCACTTTGGTTTTGTATGTACACATGGAATCTTTCTTTAGATCCATCAGGTGATGAGAAACTAAGCAACAGCCTCACACAGGGCCAATGGTCTGAATGAGACACATCTTTTTCAAAGCAATTAAGCAAAGAGCCACAGGTGATGCCCATTCATTTCCATTTGAAAACTGTTTCCTTCAGGCTTCACAAAGGGGTGGCCTAAGGCAAAGACCTTCCTGACATTTAGGGCAACAGAACAATAGGTAACCAAAAGGCCCAAAGCAGGGTTTCTCCACTGAGTCTTTAATGGTCATAGTGATTTCTGAGTTTTCTGTGATGCTCGCCATTCCCTTGAGCTATCCAGTACATGGCCATGTCACAGAGCTTGGAGGTGGTATATATCTTGCACAAAAAACCATGAGCCTATTCTAGAGAGTGGCCAGAATTCAGGAAGAAAAGTGGAACTTAGGAAGATAGCAGGTGTAGCCAATTGATAAGGCAAGCCGCAGTCCATTCATAAATTGTGCAGGATGAATTCTGGGAAGCTTTCTACTAAACAGGACATATCCATTGATCCAATATCTTTTCTAATGTCTACAACCATAGATAACAGTGGGATACACAGACATAGAAACACTCGCCTTGCCAAACGACTTACTAGAAACAGTTCACTCCAAACCAAACAAACCGACTTCCCTGCCTATTTTCAGAACATGAGACAAAACCACAAAACCACAACCAAACCTACAAAGGCACCTCCTTCTGCCAAGTAGGTCTTTGACTATCTTGAGTGTCCTCTGACTTATGGGCCATACTATGTTCCCCCGAAATGGCCACTCCTGTCTCAGATTTGGACTCCATGGCCAACTCTATTTAATTGTCAGGAGCCAGCTGTGAGCCACTACCTGTTTTCTCAGGAAAGGCCCCTCTTCAGAGATTTCCTGCCATTTGGCCATCCTCACATGAGTAGGTACCAAGAATGACTGACTCTGTCCTTGGTAAATCCAAACAAATGAGTCCACTCGGACTGGAACTGGCCCTGGCTTTTTTGCCTGAATTCCTGGATCCCAAGATCAGAGAGTTCCATCACCAAGGAAGTGAGGTGAGGTCACTTCTTTCAGAAATTGAAAAATCTGTGGAAAGCAACGCTGGGCCTAGATCTCAGTTCCAAGGGTGACTCTTATGCGTGGCCTCCTAAAATCCCAACAAAATTCAATGCAATACTTCTCTAAGGTCAGTTCCACAACTCAGTCTCTAAGGGGAATCACACCAGAGTTCAAGCCCAGGTGGACAAAGTCATTTCTTCCAACCGCCACACAAATGACCAAAATTAAAACGAAAAGACTCCCACATGGCCCTCATCTTCTTACATATTGTCATTCATCATAATGTCTGGCTGAAGATTTTCATGAGGGGCGAAGCCCAAGAAAGTGTCCAAAATAAGCTCACTTGCCCCTCATTTGCCTAAAGTCAGGGTGGCCTGGACACCCTTCCTGTGAACCAGGAGTGATCAAATAAGCCTGTCATTAATAATGCTCTGTTTCTCCAATTTGAGGCCTACTAATTTTCAGGTATAGATTCTTTGTGATTTGGAGTCATGCGAAACCCCAAGCACCTCTGCAGGGCTTTGAGGAACTCTTTTGACCCAAAGAATCCATTTTCTCACTTGACAGAGGTCAGGAACCTAACAGAGGAAGGCAAGAGACTTCATCCACAATGACTGATCTTTTTGCCATTATGGTTTTTGATGCACACATGGGATCATTCTTTAGATCCATCAGGTGCTGAGAATGTAAGACACAGCCACACACAGGCCAAGAGGCTAATTCAGCCACATCCCTTTACAAAGCAATTAAGCAAAGAGCCACAGGTGATGCCCATTCATTTCCATTTGAAAACTCTTTCTTCAGGCTTCACAAAGGGGTGGCCTGAGACCAAGTCTTTCCTGACATACAGTGCAACAGAACAATAGGTAAGCAAAAGGCCCAAAGCGGGGTTTTTCCACTGAGACATTTCTGTTCACACTGATATCTGAGTTTTCTGAAAGGCTGGCCATTCTCTTCCGCTATCCAGTACATGGCCATGTCACAGAGCTTGTAGTAGTGCATATCTTGGACACAAAACCATGAGCCTATTCTGGAGAGTGGCCAGAATTCAGGAAGAAAACAGGAACTTAGGAAGATAGAATGTGTTGCCTCTCGATAAGACAAGCTGCAGTCCATTCATAAATTGGGCAGGTTGAATTATGGGAAGATTTATAGTAGACTGGACGCATCCATTAATGCATTCTCTTTTCTAATGTCTACAACAATGGACACAGTGGGATACACAGACATAGAAACACTCGCCTGGTCAAACGACTTACTAAAAACAATCCACTCCAAACCAAACAAACCAACTTTCCTACCTATTCTCAGAACATGGCCTGACCTCTCTCAGATCTGGTTTCCTTGGCCAACTCTGTGAAGTTGTCAAGAAAAAGGGGTGAGCCACTACCTGCTTCTTCTGGAAAGGTCCCTCTTCAGAGCTCTCCTGGCATTTGGCCATCCTCACATCGGTAGGTACCAAGAAAGACTGACTCTGTCCTTGGTAAATCCAAACAAGTGAGTCCACTGGGACTGGGGCTGCCTCGGGGTGCCTGGATTCTTGGATACAAAGTTCAGAGAGTTCCATCACCAAGGAAATGAGGTATATCACTTTCTTTGGAACTGAATGAGGTCACTGCCTTGGCAACCACTTTGTCCTAACAGTTGCTTCCAAGTGTCCCATGAGATGGAGGCTGCCCCTACTTCCTGTGACACTTTCACAAGGTAGAATGGTATGTCAACCATAGGCACCCAGCAGCAGCTCTCCACACAGGCCTGGTTTGGTCCATCTTCTCTACAATAAAAAGAGAGAGGCTGATTCAGACACATCCCTTCATCCTGACCAGGTTGTTTGCCATGGAAGATGACTTTTGCTCTCTCAGGTCCTTCATAGCTGCCTACATCTTCTCCAGGTATCATTTCTGAATGGACCTTTGAGGTTCTCAGCAGGTGGAATGTCCCCTACTTTCCTGTATTGTAAGAACGACTCTATCCCTGCTCTTCTGTAAAATGAGATTGAGGAAACAGTGTATGTTTAGGCTTAATAACAGGTTCGATTTGGGTTAGCAATCATTCTGTGTGATAAATAATGGTATTGGGAACCTGCGATATTTACAAGAACATTGAGGTGAAATATAAGTATGAAAACAAAAATCTAGGTATGATTTGAAGCCCAGAAGGGCATTGGGCCCTTAATTGGGATACTTAGTTTTGAATTATATTCTGCAAAGATGTCTCAGACAATTTGATATACAATGGCATAGGACCTTGTACCTTGGATGTTTGAATGTAGAAGAGAACATCCAATCCAAAGGGATAGTCAGTAGAATTAGGAAGATAGTCGGTAGGTTTAGGAAGAAGAGTGAGTGTAGGATTGGGACTAAAAATTCTTTAGCTATAGGGTTTCGGATAGAGAGTGAATGTAAATGTCAGCACATATGAAGAGTCAGTCACTATGATGAAATTGGGAAAATATGTAGAAAAGCAGATAACAATAGAGACATTATGAAATCAGGCAAAGTATTAAGTGAGTGATAGGAGTAGACATTTTCACCAGGGTTGAGTTTGAATATATAATCTTAGGAAGAAACAAATATGTAGTAACCAATAGGATTGACATTTGAGAGCATTAGGCAACCTGGACAAGGATGTTTTTAGTAATCCATGATCACTTTCCATTTAGTCTTTGGTACAATCATAAGTGTGACCTTTACATTTTTTGTCCAGAATATTACTGTGATAAAATCTATATGTAGATCAGGTGACATGAGTATTTCTACCACCATTTCTGGGAGCAATATACTGAAGACGTAAAATTTGTATTGGGGGTACAAAGAGGTGTACCCTGTGTCCATGAATATAGAGATTAAGCATGAATACACCATACTGTGAATAAATAATATAACTGGTTCCAACTTTAAATAATGGATTGAATTGATATCTGAAAATATACAATAAATCTTATATTGATATATATTCATTCATTCCAACCAGTTATACATCTAATGGTAATATTAGTGTTTTGATTTATCATGAAGAGTGTGTGAAGTTTGCTTCAAAAGTGATTATGGAAATCGAAAATAATGTGTTCGGAAAGAATTCTCATGCAAAGACCAGTCAAGAAATATGGAGGAATACATGTGTTTTGAAGCAGGAAGTGATTGAAAGTGAAACAAATGCCTATAAATTTGCTAAATTTTTTATGAAATATATATCCTATGATGTGCATAAACTGATGAAATTGTACCAGTTTTGAATAAAAATTAACGTAAAAATACAC
The DNA here is from genome assembly GCF_048772815.1 of Callospermophilus lateralis. Lineage (NCBI taxonomy): Eukaryota > Metazoa > Chordata > Mammalia > Rodentia > Sciuridae > Callospermophilus > Callospermophilus lateralis. The sequence goes on from NW_027512150.1 coordinate 73,705, forward strand.
ATCATGTCCATTGGAATCTACTTGCATTGATGTTAAACTTGGTCAGTTACTGTAGAAATATTAGGATTCACGTGCCTCATTCACCGAAGTTAGTTTTCTTTTTTTTTTTAATTTTTTATGGTTGTTCTAAACATTATTTATTTCTTGATATATCATATTTCACACTTTGATTCAAGTGGGTTATGAACTCCCATTTTTACCCCGTATACAGATTGCAGAATCACATCAGTTACACATCAATTGATTGACACATTGCCATACTAGTGTCTATTGTATTCTGCTGCCTTTCCTATCCTCTACTATCCCTCCTCCCCTCCGCTCTCTTCCCCTCTCCTCTCTCTACCCCCTCTACTGTAATAAATTTCTCCCTTTTGTATTATTTTTCCCTTTCCCCTCACATCCTCTTTTATGTAATTTTGTATAACCCTGAGGGTCTACTTCCATTTCCATGCAATTTCCCTTCCCTCTCCCTTTCTCTCCCACCTCTCATCCCTATTTAATATTAATCTTCTTCTCATGCTCTTCATCCCTACTCTGTTCGTAGTTACTCTCCTTTTATCAAAGAAGGCATTTGGCATTTGTTTTTTAGGGATTGGCTAGCTTCACTTTGCATAATCTGCTCTAATGCCATCTTTTTTCCTGCAAATTCTATGATTTTGTCATTTTTTAAAGCAGAGTAATACTCCATTGTGTATAAGTGCCACATTTTTTTATCCATTCTTCTATTGAACAGCATCTAGGTTGGTTCCACAGTCTTGCTATTGTGAATTGTGCTGCTATGAACATCAATGTAGCAGTGTCCCTGTAGCATGCTCTTTTAGGGTCTTTAGGGAATAGACCGAGAAGAGGAATAGCTGGGTCAAATGGTAGTTCCATTCACAGCTTTCCAAGAAATCTCCATAATGCTTTCCAAATTGGCTCTACCAATTAGCAGTGCCTCCAATAATGTACAAGTGTACCTGTTTCTCCACATCCTCACCAGCACTTGTTGTTGTTTGACTTCATAATGGCTGCCAATCTTACTGGAATGAGATGGTATCTTAGGGTGGTTTTGATTTGCACTTCTCTGACTGCTGGGGATGGTGAGCATTTTTTCATGTACTTGTTTTTTGATTGTATGTACTTCTCTGAGAAGTGTCTGTTCTGGTTCTTGGCCCATTTGTTTATTGGGTTATTTGTTATCTTATTGTCTATTTTTTTGAGTTCTTTGTATACTCTGAATATTAGGGCTCTATCTGAAGTGTGAGGAGTAAAGATTTGTTCCCAGGATTTAGGCTCCCTATTTACCTCTCTTATTGTTCCTTTTGCTGATAAAAAACTTTTTAGTTTGAGTAAGTCCCATTTGTTGATTCTAGTTATTAACTCTTGTGCTATGGGTGTCCTATTCAGGAATTTGGAGCCCGACCCCACAGTATGTAAATTGTAGCCAACTTTTTGTTCTATCAGACGCCATGTCTCTGATTTGATATCAAGCTCCTTGATCCATTTTGAGTTAACTTTTGTGCATGGCGAGAGAAAGGGATTCAGTTTCATTTTGTTACATATGGATTCCAAGTTTTCCCAGCACCATTTTTTGCAGATGCTATTTTCCTTCATTGCATGCTTTTAGCCCCTCCATCAAATATAAGATAGTTGTAGTTTCCTGGCTTGGTTTCTGTGTCCTCTATTCTGAACCATTGGTCCACCTGCCTGTTTTGGTACCATTACCATGGTATTTTTGTTACTATTTTTCTGTAGTATAGTTTGAAGTCTGGTATCGCTATGCCGCCTGATTCACACTTCCTGCTTAGTGTTGTTTTTGTTATTCTGTGTCTTTTATTTTTCCATATGAATTTCATGATTGCTTTCTCTATTTCTAGAAAAAATTCCGTTTGGATTTTGATTGGCATTGCATTAAACCTATTGAGAACTTTTGGTCATATCACCATTTTGATGATATTAGTTCTGCCTATCCATGAACAGGATATATTTTTACATCTTCTAAGATCTTCTTCTATTTCTCTCTTTAGGGTTCTGTAGTTTTCATTGTATAAGACTTTCACATCTTTTGTTAGGTTGATTCCTAATTATTATTATTTTTTTTAAGATATTGTGTATGGAGTGGTTGTCCTCATTTCTATTTCAGAGGATTTGTCGCTGATATGCAGGAATGCCTTAGATTTATGCATGTTGATTTTATATCCTGCCACTTTGCTGAATTCATTTATTAGCTCTATTAGTTTCTTTGTAGACCCTTTTGGGACTGCTAGACATAGAATCATGTGATCTGATAATTTAAGTTCTTCTTTTCCAATTTTTACGCCTTTTATTTCTTTCGTCTGTCTAAATGCTCTGGCTAGTGTTTCGAGAACAATGTTGAACAGAAGTGGTGAGAGAGGGCATCCCTGTCTTGTTCCAGATTTTAGAGAGAATACCTTCAAATTTTCTCCATTCAGAATGATGCTAGCCTGAGGCTTAGCATAGATTGCTTTTACAATATTGAGGTATGTTCCTCTTATCACTAGTTTTTCTAGAGTGTTGAACATAACAGAATGCTGTACTTTATAGAATGCTTTTTTTGCATCTACCGAGATGATCATATGGTTCTTATTTTTAAGTCTATTGATGTGGTGAATAACATTTATTGATTTCCGTATATTGAACCAGCCTTGCATCACACGGATGAATCCTACTTGATCAGGATTCACAATTTTTTTGATATGTTTTTGTATCCAATTCGCCAGAATTTTATTGAGGATTTTTTCGTGTAGGTTCATTAGAGATATTGGTCTGTAGTTTTCTTTCTTTGAAGTGTCTTTGTCTGGTGTAAGAATCAGGGTGATCTTGGCCTCGTAGAATGAATTTGGAAGAATCTCCCTCTTTTTCAATTTCCTGAAACACCTTGAAAAATATTGGTATTTGTTCCTCTTTAAAGGTTTTGTTAAACTCTGCTGTATACCCATACGGTCCTGGGCTTTTCTAAGTTGGTAGTGGATTGATGGTTTCTTCTATTTCCTCAATTGATATTGGTCTGTTGATGTTGTCTATATCCTCCTGAATCAATATGGGCATATCATATGACTTAAGAAATTTATCGATGCCTTCACTGTCTTCTATTTGTTTGGAGTATAAGGATTAAAAATAATTTCTGATTATCTTCTGTATTTCAGAAATATCTCTTGTGATATTTTCTTTTTTAATCCCTTATGCTAGTAATTTGAGTTCTCTCTTCTTCTCTTTCATAGCATGGCTAAGGGTCTGTCAATTTTATTTATTTTTTCAAAGAACCAACTTCTACTTTTGTCAAGTTTTTTCAATTGTTTCTTTTGTTTCAATTTCATTAATTTCAGCTTTGATTTTAATTATTTCTTGCCTTCTACTTCTTTTGCTGTTTCTTTCGTCTTCTTTTTCTAGGATTTTGAGATGAAGTATGAGATCATTTATTTGTTGGTTGTTTCTTTTTTTAAGGAATGAACTCCAAGCAATGAATTTTCCTGTTAGAACTGCTTTCAATGTGTCCCATAGATTCCGATATGTTGTGTCTGTGTTTTCATTTATCTCTAAGAATTTTTAAATTTCCTCCTTGATGTCTTCTATAACCCATTGATCACTCAGTAACCTATTGTTCATTCTCCAAGTGATGCATGATTTTTTTTTCCTTCTTTTATCATTGATTTTTAGTTTCATTCCATTATGATCAGATAATATGCATGGTATTATCTGTACTCCTTTATATTGTCTAAGAGTTGCCCTGTGACATAATATATGATCATTTTTTAGAAGGATACATGTGCTGCTGAGAAAAAAAGGTAACTGTTTGATGTTGGGTGTTATATTCTACATATCTCAAATAAGTCTAGGTTATTAATTGTGTTATTGAGTTCTATAGTTTCCTTATTCCTTATTCCTTGTTTGGAAGATCTGTCCAGTGATGAGAGAGGTGTGTTCATGTCTCCCATGATTACTGTATTGTGGTGTATTAGACTCTTGAACTTGAGAAGAGTTTGTTTGATGAACATAGCTGCACCATTGTTTGGGGCATATATATTAATGATTGCTGTCTCTTGTTGGTGTATGGTTCCCTTGAGCAGTATGTAGTGTCTCTCTTTATCCCTTTTGATTAACTTTGGCTCAAAATCTATTTTATTTGATATGAGTATGGACTCTCCTGCTTGTTTCCGAAGTCCATATGAGTGATATGATTTTTCCCAAACTTTCACCGTCAGTCTATGTATGCATTTTCCTATCAAATGCATCTCCTGTAGGCAGCATATTGTTGGGTCTTGTTTTTTGTTCAATTCTACTAGCCAGTGTGTCTTCATTGGTGAGTTTAAGCCATTAACATTTAGGGTTATTATTGAGATATGGGTTGTTCTTCCAGCCATATTTGTTTATTTATGTTACTAAACATGGTTTGTTTTCCTCTTTGATTATTTTCCCCCCTTTAATGTCCTACCTCCCACTGTTGGTTTTCATTGTTATTTTCCATTTCCTCTTCCTGCAATGTTTTGCCGAGGATGTTTTGAAGAGATGGTTTTCTAGCTGCAAATTCTTTTCACTTTTGTTTATCGAGGAAGGTTTTAATTTCATCTTCCATACTGAAGCTTAATTTCGCTAGATACACAATTCTTGGTTGGAAACCATTTTCTTTCAGTGTTTGAAATATGTTATTCCAGGATCTTCTAGCTTTCAGAGTCTGTGTTGAAAGATCAGCTGTTATCCTGATTGGTTTACCCTTAAACGTAATCTGCTTCCTTTCTCTTGTAGCTTTTAAAATTCTCTCTTTTTTCTGTTTGTTGGGCATCTTCATTATAATGTGTCTAGTTGTGGCTCTCTTATGATTTTGCACATTCGGCGTTCTGTAGGCTTCTAGGACTTGGGATTCTGTTTTATTTATCAAGTCTGGCAAGTTTTCTCGTATTATTTCATTGAATAGGTTGCTCATTCCTTTGGTTTGGACCTCTATACCTTCCTGTATCCCAATGACTTTTAAGTTTGGCCTCTTTATGTTATCCCATATTTCTTGGATATTCTGCTCGTGGTTTCTTAACAGTCTTGCTGAGTGGTCTATGTTCTTTTCAAGTTGAAATACTTTGTCTTTATTGTCTGATGTTCTATGTTCTAAGTGTTCTACTCTCCTGGTAGTATTCTCAATTGAGTTTTTAAGTTGGATTATTCCTTCCTGCAATTCTAGGATTTCTGTTTGTTTGTTTTTACAACCTCTATCTCCCTATATAGTTGATCTTTTGCTTATTGGATTTGTTTATGTAATTCATTGTCGAAGTGATCTTTAATTGTCTGATTTTGTTGTCTAATGTCTTCCTTGAGACTCCAGATCATCTAAAGCATGAGTATCCTGAATTCTTTATCTGACATTCCATCTGATGCAGCTATTACCTCTTCTAAAGTTGTGTTGACCTGCATTGCTTGTGGTCCTTTATTTCCTTGTCTTTTCATACTGCTCGCGTTTCTCTCTGCTTGTTGAAACTGTTTTGTTTTGGGCAGTGGCTCTGCTCTGCCCCTATTCCTATTGGGGTGACCTAACAACCACGCTTGTGGGCCGCTGGGCTTGTACTGGGCGCGGGAGAAGGCTCTGCTTTGCCACTACTCCAATAGGGGTGCCGTGTCTACCACACCAGCGGGTCATTGGGCCTGTTCTGGGCATAGGCGGTGGCTCTGCTCTGCCCCTACTCCAATTGGGGTGACGTGACTACCACGCCTGCTGGTTGATGGGCCTGTTCCAGGCACGGGCAGCAGCTCTGCTCTGTCACTACTCCAATTGGGATGACATGACTACCACGCCTGCAGGTCGCTGGGCCTGTGCCGGGCATGGGCGGCGGCTCTGCTCTGCCCCTCTGGCTTGAAGACAAAGTGAGAGAGACTCGGGTGTTTGTGACTCACTTTTTTTACCAGGAGACCAACTGTTTCTGTCACCGCTGGTATCGATGAAGTTATCTCCTCCACCACTTTGTGATGACATCAGATCTCTAACATGTTGGTATCCCATGCGAATGGCAGCATTTCGTTCCCTTTGCCGGATGACCAAAGCAATGGGTGAGTCCTGACCAGCCCTCACAAGCCCCGTCTCAATCCTGTTGCCACTGCCTATGAAGGCTAGGTAGGTATTTACCTCCACAGTATTCAGCAAGACCTAGACCGAGAAGGAGTTTCCGCGGGTTCTTTAGCCCTGGGCCTGATCAGTTCCAGGAGCCAGAATTCGGCCGCTCTGGGCTTGGTGTATGTTCTGATAGGAACAGGCCTGAGTAATTTGTCTCCGAGACACAGGCGAATGGCAGCCTGAGATTACCTGTTCTATAGCTGAATGAGCTGCTATGAGTTGAAAACAGGAATGGTGACGTCAGCTCTCCAAGATGGTGGCCCCTGGCTTCCTCTGTGGTCTGACTGGTGTGGAAAACCGAATTGGACCGCGTCCTTCCCCGGTCTCAAACCCAGAATTCAGCAATGAGCACAGTGATTGTACAGCTGGCTGGAGCCCACAGAATCCGCACCACTGAATATTTGTGTTGCTATCTCATTGTTTGCCAGCATGCGCCACAGACTCTAGCCGCACGGCGATTTGCTGAATAAGCAGCATGACGCTCTATGCGGACAAATCACTCACGTTTGAGCCCCGTAGCTAATCCTCATGAGATGGAAATACTTCCACTAGGTTTTGGAGCACCCAAATTTTGCTGGAAATTCGTCATTCTCTTGCACAGTGATGCTGTATATGGGGTTGATGCACTTCTTTCGCTGCCATCATATGATCCCCTGAAGTTAGTTTTCAGTACTGGAAACGAATATGTATTTCAGGTGGATGAACATTTCTGAGAATAAACTTGTGAAAAGTTGATTATAAATCCACATACATAAATATGAATGAATTTAGGGAGTGTAAAATAAGACAAATACATTTCATATTTTGAAAAATCTGGAGAGTGAATACATATATATATATAGATAGATAGATAGATAGATAGATAGATAGATACACACAGAGAGAGTGACATTAAAAAGTAGCATTATGTATGCCAATTGAAATTCACCATGAAATATATATCATCCACAGATCCAAAAATACTCATTTTCCTGAACATCAATTTATGTTGTTCAACTAGAAAGCTGACCCATATGTTGAATTTTCAGTTCCAACAGCGTTTAGTAGGAGTGATCTTTTCTTACAGTTTGTATCTGCCAAGTCAGCCACCTCAAAAAATGTATGTGTGATACCAGGTAGAATTCAATATGTGCATAAAAAAATACATGTGCTGAATAGACTACAGAGAAAGGGAGACAGTTATTCACATATTTGTTAACTTTTAAAACACATAAAGAACTGTTTCAATAAAAATTTGCTAGATTTATAGCACCTACCATTTATCATAGGAAAGGCAAGTCCAACTATACACCATGCCTCCTGTGAACCTCTTGTATTTCTATTTTGTTTGGGTTATTTTTCTCCATCATATTAAGATTAGAAGTAAAAGTCTAGAAGGGAATTTGTTAGTGTCAGGGATTCAGTATTTCGAATGGAAAATTGGAAAATGTATCCAATGTGTATGCAAATATGTGCTACACAAAAATCTTCCCACTCTCATTCAGAACAATGCCTTGGCATTACCTTCGCCCCATGTAAGACACAATTAGAGGAGAAGAGTTAGAAAATCTGTGAATACATTCCTGTTATAGAAAATGCTCAGGAGTTCACAAATTTGGAGGTGGTAGAGGAGTTTCCAAAAGTAAGGGACAGGGTAAACACTCCACAAACATGAAGCTCTGCTGGCCTAACATCTGGAGAAACTACCTCTGAGGGTGAGCACTTGAAATATATTTTGTTGTCAGGAGCATTAGCTTCCTTTGTAGTGAGACCATCAAAGCTGGGTCTGCATCTATGTTACATGGATGACATGGTTTCTTATTTTCCGATGAACATGAGGCAGCAGTGCTGAATTTTCTCTTTGAAGGTAAACTGTGGCCACTGAGGGCAAGTGTCTCCTCATCTGGACTGTGAAGCCATTTGGTCATCCTCCACTCTTTGTGGTGTTTTTTGCTGTTGCACTAGGAGTGTGGTATTTGCTTCATGAAATAAAAAGAGTTCAACTGGGACACAGTGCTGTAGGGAGTTCTTTCAGTTGTGGTGGGTTGGGTTCTGTTGGAGAATGCACCAACCAGGCTTCTATCCCACATAGCTTGCAACATTGACCATAGCAACCTGATTCTGAACATTGCCCTGAAACCTCTCCATATAACAAGATTCTTTTACATATAAGGGTCTACTGGCTGCAAAATGTCAGTCACAAGTTATTTGGACACCAATGGCAGATAAACATGGCCACACCAGAGATATTTTATCACACACCTGCCCGCCACGGCTCTAGGAACACTACTCAGCAGGTTCCAACTTACTTGCATCTCTGTTATACACCATTTTCATGAAACCCAGTCAATAAAGGCAATGTCTTGTATTCTCATGATCAGCTAGAGGACATCCAAAGGTTCTCCTGTGACACCTAGTCTTGGGAATTTCAAAAATTTCATGGTATTCATCTAGCCATTATTCAAGGAAGAAGTTGTAGGCACTGTGGGTTTCAATTCATTCATTAACCATTAAATGTTGAGTAAGCTCACTTCAATGAAAGCTCTGGAGAACTCTCAGAGGCAAGGCTTCCCAAAGGGTGGCCAAAAGGTCACATGAAGCCAGGCCCATTGAGGTCTACAATGTGAGGTCCATGTGTGTTTTCACTCTCAACTATGGCTGCCAATTCTTTCAGAATAAAATCATGTGATATCCTGGCTGAGATTCCCTTTGCTCTGTGGAAAGCCAACTTGGGCGTAGATCTCACTTTCCAAGGGCGACTCTCATGCATGGCCTTCTAAAAGCCCAACACAATCCATGGCAATACTTCTCTGAGGTCAATTCCAGAACTCAGTCTCTATGTTGAATCACACAAGAGTTCAAGCACAGGTGTACCCAGTCATCTCTTCCTACCGCCATACAAATGTTCACAGTTAAAACCTAAACACCCCAACATGGCCCTCATCTTCTTCCATGTAGACACTCATCATAACCTCCGGCTGGAGGTTTCCATGAGGTACACAGCCCACGTCCGTGTCCAAAATAAGCTCCCTTGCCCCTCATTTGCCTAACATCAGGGTTGCCTGGACTGCCTTCCTGTGAAACAGAAGTGAAAAAATAGGCCTGGCGTTAATACTGCTCTACTTCTCCAACTTGAGGCCTACTGAGTGTGGGGTTTAGATTCTTTATGTAAATTCATATTTTTTGTTGTTGTACTTTAACTTTTTAATATGTTTTCATTTTTTAAATATTTTTATTTTATTATTATTATTATTTTAAACTTTAATTTACATCTTTTAAATGATCATTATTTTTAAATTTTTTTCTTTCTTTCTTTCTTTTCTATTTTTTCTTTTGTCTTATCATTTCTTTTCAATTTTCTGATTTCCCCTTCCTTGAATTCTACCTGCCTACTCTCATTCTCTTTAGTGACTTCTTACCTTTCCTTCTAATATCTTTTCTTCCAAGCATCAAATAAATTTATAAGAGTAAGCAGTAACTCAACAGTCAAACAGAGCAAGAAGTAACATGAGCAGCACAAAAAATCAAGGAAGAAAATAAGTACAAACAACGAAGGACAGCCAAAATATTCAGGAGGACCTATAGTCATCAGAAAAATGGTCATATAAAGAACTCAAGGAATACCTTAGACAGATGAAATTGAAACTTAAAGAGGATACGAGACAGCAAATCCAAACAGTGAAAGAACACATTGAAAATGAATTGCATAAACAGATAAAAGAAGAAGTTATGCATCTTTACCAGGAGACAGAGATTATAAAAAAATCAAACAATAATTCTAGAAATGAAGGAAACGATAAACCAAATTAAAAAGTCAATTGAGAGTATCACTAACACTGTGGAGCAAGTAGAAGACAGAATGTCAGATAATGAAGACAAAATATATCATCTTGAAATGAATCTAGCCAACACAGAAAGGCTGGTAAAAAATCATGAGTAAAACATCCAAGAGATATGGGATAACATAAAAAAAATTAATGAGTCATCTGGATAGGTACACAGATTCAAACCAAGGGAATTAGTAATCTATTGAATGAAATAATTACAGAAATATTTCCAGAAATACAAAGTAAATAGATATACAAATTGGACATGCTTACAGGACACGGAGAACACAAAATCACAGTAGACCAACACCAAGACACATTGTTATGAAGATATCCAATATACAAAACAAAGAGAAAATATTAATAGCTCTAAGAGAAAGGAGGCAGATTACATTAAGGGGTAAACCAATAAGGTTGAGAATGGATTTTTCATCACAGTCGCTGAAAGCGAGAAGATCCTGGAGCAACGTATTTCAAACACTGAAAGACAATGAATGCCAACCAAGAATTCTGTATCCAGCAAAATTAAGCTGCAGGTATGACGATGAAATAAAAATATTTCATGATAAACAAAAGGTAAAAAAATTTGTAGCCAGAAAACCAGCATTGCAAAGCATCTTGAGCAAAACAATACACGAAGAAGAAATGAAAATCAACAACCAAAACCATCAGTGGGAAGTGCCTCAGTAATGACTGAGGGTGGGGGAAAATCTAATCATGCAGAAACAAACTAAATTAAAAAAAAAAGATGAATCATCAATCATGAGCGGCAGTACAAACCATATATCAATAGTGACTCTAAATGTTAATGGCTTAAACTCTCCAATAACGCGACATAGGCTGGTAACTTGGATTAAAAATGAATCCAACAATATATTGCCTCCAGGAGGCACATCTGAATGGAAAAGACATACACAGGCTGAAGGTGCAAGTTTTGGAAAAAATATACCATGCAACGCTCCCCATAAGCAAGCAGGGGTGGCCATGCTCATATCGAATAAAATCGACTTCAAGACTAATTTAATCAAAAGGGATAAGAAAGGATATTATATACTGTTAAAAGGAACCATTCATCAACAAGACATAAAAATTATCAATATTTATGCACCAAATAATGGTGCTGCAATGTTCAAAAAACAAATTCACCTCAAGTTCCAGAATGAAATAGACCACAACACAATAATTATGGGTGACTTCAACACACCTCTCTCACCATTGGACAGATCCTCCAAACAAAAGTGAATAAAGAAACTATAGAACTCAATATCACAATCAATAACCTAGACTTAACTGACATATATCGAATATATCAATCATCATCAAGTGGATATACTTTTTTCTCAGTAGCACGTGGATCCTTCTCAAAAATAGACCATATATTATGTCATAGGGCAACCCTCAGTAAATATACAGGGGTTGAGATAATACCATGAATTTTTTCTGATCATAATGGAATGAAACTGGAAACCAATGATAAAAAAAGGAAGGAAAAATCCTACATCACATGGAAAATGAACAATATGTTACTGAATGATCAGTGGGTTACAGAAGATATAAAGGAGGAAATCAAAAAATTCTTAGAGATACATGAAAATACAGACACAATATATCAGAATCTATGGGACACAATGAAAGCAGTTTTAAGAGGGAAATTCATCGCCTGGAGGTCATTCCTGAAAAAAAGTAAAAACGAACAAATAAATGAGCTCACACTTCAACTCAAAGCCCTAGAAAAGGAAGAGCAAAACAACAAAAAATGTAGCAGAAAGCAAGAAATAATTAAAATCAGAGCAGAAATCAACGAAATTGAAACAAAAGAAACTATTGAAAAAATTAACAAAACTAAAAGGTGGTTCTTCGAAAAAATAAATATGTTCGACAGACCCTTAGGCATGCTAATGAAGAGAAGAAGAGAGAGAACTCAAATTACTAACATATGGGATGAAAAAGGCAATATTACAACAGATGCTTCCGAAATACAGAAGACAATCAGAAATTATTTAGAAAACCTATATTCCAATAAAATAGAATATAGTGAAGACATCGATAAATTTCTTAAGTCATATGATATTCCCAGACTGAGTCAGAAGGATACACACAATTTAAACAGACCAATGTCAATGGATGAAACAGAAGAAGCAATCAAAAGACTACAAACCAAGAAAAGCCCAGGAACGGATGGCTATACAGCGGAGTTTTACAAAACATTTAAAGAAGATTTAATACCAATACTTTTCAACTTATTTCAGCATAGAGAAAAAGAGGGAGCTCTTCCAAATTCATTCTATGAGGCCAACATCACGCTGATTCCGAAATCAGAAAAAGACACCTCAAAGAAAGAAAACTACAGACCAATATATCTGATGAACCTACATGCAAAAATCCTCAATAAAACTCTGGTGAATCGAATACAAAGGCACATCAAAAAAATTATGCACCATGATCAAGTAGGATTCATAGCTGGGATGCAAGGATGGTTCAATATACGGAAATCAATAAATGTTATTCACCACATCAATAGACTTAAAGATAAGAACCATATGATCATCTCGATAGAAGCAAAAAAAGCATTTGACAAAGTACAGCATCCCTTTATGTTCAAAACATTAGAAAAAATAGGGATAACAGGAAGTTACCTCGACATTGTAAAAGCTATCTATGCTAAGCCTCAGGCTAGCATCATTATGAATGGAGAAAAATTGAAGGCATTTCTTCTAAAATCTGGAAAAAGACAGGGATGCCCTCTCTCACCACTTCTATTCCATATAGTTCTCGAAACACTGGCCAGAGCAATTAGACATACTAAACAAATAAAAGGCATAAAAATAGGAAAATAAGAACGCAAATTATCACTATTTTCGGGTGACATTATTCTATACATAGAAGACACAAAAAGGTGTACAAAAACTACTAGAACTAAAAAATGAATGACCTGCGACCCACCGGCAGGTCAGGCCCAGAAACCTGCAGAGGGGCACAGCTGCCCCACCCACCTGCAAGGTAGGCGATACCGTGACCACTGATAAAACAGGCCCAGTGGCCGTCTGACACATCACCCCGTTTGGGGGAGGGGCAGAGCCGCCACCAGCACCTGTTAGGTAGACAGACCTGCAAACGACAGACAGAACAGGCCTAGCGGCCAGCGGAGGTGCAGAGCCGCTTCTCACGCCTGCAAGGGAGGCGAACCTGTGACCACCGAAAGAACAGGCCCACCGAAAGTAGAGGCACAGCAGCCTGCCGGCGTAGTAGGCACATTGCCCAATTGGAGGAGGGGCAGAACCACCGCCAAAGCCTGCGAGGGAGACTTTGCAACTATATAAGAGCAATATAAATATATAGGGGGAAAATCAATAACAAAACAGTTTCACCAAGCAGAAAGAAACACGATCAGTATGAAAAGACAAGGAAAGAAAGGACCACAAGCAATGCAGGTCAACTCAACTTTAGAAGAGGTAATATCTGCAGCAGATGGAATGTCAGATAAAGAATTCAGGATATACATGCTTCAGATTATCTGGAGTCTCAAGGAAGACATTAGACAGCATAATCAGACAATGAAAGACCACTTCGAGCACCTCGAAAATGAATTACATAAACAAATACAAGAAGCAAAAGATCAATTATACAGGGAGATCAAGGTTATAAAAAACAAACAAACAGAAATCCTGGAAATGCAGGAAACAATAAACCAAATTAAAAACTCAATTGAGAATACTACCAGCAGAGTAGAACACTTAGAAGATAGAACATCAGAAAATGAAGACAAAGTATTTCAACTGGAGAAGAACATAGACAGCTCAGCAAAGCTGTTAAGAAACCATGAGCAGAACATTCAAGAAATATGGGATAACATAAAGAGACCAAACTTAAGAGTCATTGGGATACAGGAAGGTATAGAGTTCCAAACAAAAGGAATGAGCAATCTATTCAATGAAATAATACGAGAAAACTTCCCAGACTTGAAGAATGAGACAGAATCCCATATCCTAGAAGCCTACGGGACGCCGAATGTGCAAAATCATAAGAGATCCACACCTAGACACATTATAATGAAGATGCCCAACATACAGAATAAGGAGAGAATTTTAAAAGCTACAAGAGAAAGGAAGCAGATTACATTTAGGGGTAAACCAATCAGGATAACAGCTGATCTTTCAACACAGACTCTGAAAGCTAGAAGATCCTTGAATAACATATTTGAAACACTGAAAGAAAATGGGTTCCAACCAAGAATTGTGTATCCAGCAAAATTAAGCTTCAGTATGGAAGATGAAATTAAAACCTTCCATGATAAACAAAAGTGAAAAGAATTTGCAGCTAGAAAACCATCTCTTCAAAACATCCTCGGCAAAACATTGCAGGAAGAGGAAATGGAAAATAACAATGAAAACCAACAGCGGGAGGGAGTACAGTAAAGAGGGGGAATAATCAACGAGGAAAACAAACCATGTTTAGTAACATAAATAAACCAATATGACTGGAAGAACAACCCATATCTCAATAATAACCCTAAATGTTAATGGCTTAAACTCACGAATTAAGAGACACAGGCTAGTAGAATGGATCACAAAACAAGACCCAACAATATGCTGCCTTCAGTAGACGCATTTGATAGGAAAAGACATACATAGACTGAAGGTGAAAGGTTGGGAAATATCATATCACTCTTATGGACTTCGGAAACAAGCACGAGTGTCCATACTCATATCAAATAAAATAGATTTCAAGCCAAAGTTAATCAAAAGGGATGAAGAGGGACACTACATACAGCTCAAGGGAACCATACACCAACAAGACATCACAATCATAAATATATATGCCCCAAACAATGGTGCAGCTATGTTCATCAAACAAACTCTTCTCAAGTTCAAGAGTCTAATAGACCACCATACAATAATTATGGGAGACTTCAACACACCTCTCTCACCACTGGATAGATCATACAAAGAAAAGTTGAATAAGGAATCTATAGAACTCAATAACATAATTAATAACCTAGACTTAATTGACATATATAGAATATACCACCCAACATCAAGCAGTTACACTTTTTTCTCAGCAGCACTTGGATCCTTCTCAAAAATAGATCATATATTATGTCACAGGGCAACTCTTAGACAATATAAAGGAGTAGAGATAATACCATGCATCTTATCTGAACATAATGAAATGAAATTGAAAATCAACGATAAAAGAAGTAAGGAAAAATCATGCATCAATTGGAGAATGAAAAATAGGTTACTGAATGATAAATGGGTTATAGAAGACATCAAGGAGGATATTAAAAAATTCTTAGAGATAAATGAAAACACAGACACAACATATCGGAATCTATGGGACACATTGAAAGCAGTTCTAAGAGGAAAATTTATTGCTTGGAGTTCATTCCTTAAAAAAAGAAACAAACCAACAAATAAATGATCTAATACTTCAACTCAATGTCCTAGAAAAAGAAGAGCAAAACAACAGCAAAAAAGTAGAAGACAAGAAATAATTAAAATCAGAGCAAAAATTAATGAAATAGAAACAAAAGAAACAATTGAAAAAATTGACAAAACTAAAAGTTGGTTCTTTGAAAAAATAAATAAAATTGACAGACCCTTAGCCACGCTAATGAAGAGAAGAAGAGAGAGAACTCAAATTACTCGCATATGGGATGAAAAAGGCAATATCAAAACAGACACTTCAGAAATACAGAAGATTATCAGAAATTATTTTGAATCCTTATACTCCAATAAATTAGAAGATAGTGAAGGCATCGATAAATTTCTTAAGTCATATGATTTGCCCAGATTGAGTTAGGAGGATATTGACAACCTAAACAGACGAATATCAACTGAGGAAATAAAGAAACCATCAAAAGACTACCAACTAAGAAAAGCCCAGGACCGAATGGTTATACAGCAGAGTTTTACAAAACCTTTAAAGAGGAACTAATACCAATACTTTTCAAGCTATTTCAGGAAAATGAAAAACAGGGAGAACTTCCAAATTCATTCTATGAGTCCAACATCACCCTGATTCCTAAACCAGACAAAGACACTCCAAAGAAAGAAAACTACAGACCAATATCTCTAATGAACCTAGATGCAAAAATGCTCAATAAACTTCTCGCGAACCGGATACAAAAACATATCAAAAAAATTGTGCACCATGATCAGGTAGGATTTATCCCTGGGATACAAGGTTGGTTCAATATACGAAAATCAATAAATGTTATTCACCACATCAATAGGCTTAAATATAAGAACCATATGATCATCTCGATAGATGCGGAAAAAGCATTCGACAAAGTACAGCATCCCTTTATGTTCAAAACTCTAGAAAAACTAGGGATAACAGGAACATACCTCAATATTGTAAAAGAAATCTATGCTAAGCCTCAGCCTAGCATCATTCTGAATGGAGAAAAACTGAAGGCATTCCCTCTAAAATCTGGTACAAGACAGGCATGGCCTCTCTTACCACTTCTGTTCAACATAGTTCTCGAATCACTGGCCAGTGCAATTAGACAGACAAAAGAAATTAAAGGCATAAAAATAGGAAAAGAAGAACTCAAATTATCACTATTTGCAGATGACATGATTCTATACCTAGCAGACCCAAAAGGGTCTACAAAGAAACTATTAGAGCTAATAAATGAATTCAGCAAAGTGGCAGGATATAAAATCAACACGCATAAATCAAAGGCATTCCTGTATATCAGTGACAAATCCTCTAAAATATATATGAGGACAACCACCCCATTCACAATATCCTCAGAAAAAATAAAGTACTTGGGAATCAACCTAACAAAAGAGGTGTAAGACTTATACAATGAATACTACAGAACCCTAAAGAGAGAATTGAAGAAGATCTTAAAAGATGGAAAAATATACCCTGTTCATGGATAGGTAGAATTAACATCATCAAAATGGCGATATTAACAAAAGTTCTCAATAGGTTTAATGCAATGCCAATCAAAATCCCAATGGCATTTCTTGTAGAAATAGAGAAAGCAATCATGAAATTTATATGGAAAAATAAAAGACCCAGAATAGCAAAAACATTGCTAAGCAGGAAGTGTGAATCAGTCGGTATAGCTATACCAGACTTCAAACTATACTACAGAGCAATAGAAACAAAAACAGCATGGTACTGGTACCAAAACAGGCGGGTGGACCAATGGTACAGAATAGAGGACACAGAAACCAATCCACAAAACTACAACTATCTTATATTCAATAAAGGGGCTAAAAGCATGCAATGGAAGAAGGCTAGCATCTTCAACAAATGGTGTTGGGAAAACTGGAAATCCATATGCAACAAAATGAAACTGAATCCCTTTCTCTCACCATGCACAAAAGTTAACTCAAAGTGGATCAAGGAACTTGATATCAAATCAGAGACATGGCGTCTGATAGAAGAAAAAGTTGGCTATGATCTACATACTGTGGGGTCGGGATCCAAATTCCTAAATAGGACACCCATAGCACAACAGTTAATAACTATAACCAACAAATGGGACTTACTCAAACTAAAAAGTTATTTTCTCAGCAAAAGAAACAATAAGAGAGGTAAATAGGTAGCCTACGTCCTGGGAACAAATCGTTACTCCTCACACTTCAGACAGAGCCCTAATATCCAGAATATACAAAGAACTAAAAAAATTAGACAATGAGATAACAAATAACCCAATCAACAAATGGGCCAAGGACCTGGACAGAAATTTCTCAGAGGAGGACATACAATCAATCAAGAAGTATATGAAAAAATGCTCACCATCTCTAGCAGTCAGAGAAATGCAAATAAAAACCACCCTAAGATACCATCTCACTCCAGTAAGATTGGCAGCCTTTAGGAAGTCAAACACCAACAAGTGCTGGCGAGGATGTCGGGAAAAGTGTACTCTTGTACATTACTGGTGGGACTGCAAATTGGTGCACCCAATTTGGAAAGCAGTATGGAGATTTCTTGGAAAGCTCGGGATGGAACCACCATTTGATCCAGCTATTCCCCTTCTCGGTCTATTCCCTAAAGACCTAAAAAGAGCACACTATAGGGCCACTGCTACATCCATGTTCATAGCAGCACATTTCACAATAGCAAGACTGTGGAACCAACATAGATGTCCTTCAATAAAAGAATGGATAAAAAAATGTGGCATTTATACACAATGGAATATTACTCTGCATTAAGAAATGACAAAATCATAGAATTTGGAGGGAAATGGATGGCATTAGAGCAGGTTATGCTAAGTGAAGCTAGCCAATCCCTTAAAAACAAATGCCAAATATCTTCTTTGATATAAGGAGATTAACTAAGAACAGAGTAGGGACGAAGAGCATGAGAAGAAGATTAACATTAAACAGGGATGAGAGGTGGGAGGGAAAGGGAGAGAGAAGGAAAATTGCATGTAAATGGAAGGAGACCCTCAGGGGTATACAAAATTACATACAAGAGGAAATGAGGGGAAAGGAGGAAAAATATAAGGGGGAGAAATGAATTACAGTAGAGGAGGTAGAGAGAGAAGAGGGGAGGGGAGGGGGAGGGGGGATAGTAGAGGATAGGAAAGGCAACAGAATACAACAGTCACCAGAATGGCAATATGTAAATCAATGGTTGTGCAATTGATGTGATTCTGCAATCTGTATATGGGGTAAAAATGGGAGCTCATATCCCACTTGAATCAAAGTGTGAAATATGATATATCAAGAACTATGAAATGTTTTGAACAACCTACAATAAAATTAATTTAAAAAAAACCAGCATGGTACTGGTACCAAAACAGGCGGGTGGACCAATGGTACAGAATGGAGGACACAGAGATTAATCCAAAAAGCTACAACTATTTTATATTTGATAAAGGAGCTAAAAGCATGCAATGGAGGAAATATAGTATCTTCAACAAATGGTGTTGGGAAAAATGGAAATCCATGTGCAACAAAATGAAACTGAATTCTTTTCTCTCGCCATGCACAAAAGTTAACTCATAGTGGATCAAGGTGCTAGATATCAAATCAAAGACTCTGTGTCTGATAGAAGAAAAAGTTGGCTCTGATCTACATATTATGGGATCGGGCTCCAAATTCCTTTATATGACATCCATAGCACAAGAGTTAATAACAAGAATCAACAAATGGGACTACTTAAACTGAAAAGTTTTTTATCAGCAAGAGAAAGAATAAGAGAGGTAAATAAGGAGCATACATCATGGGAACAAATTTTTACTCCTCACACTTCAGATAGAGGCCTAATATCCAGAATATACAAAGAACTCAAAAAATTAGACAATAAGATAACAAATAACCCAATAAACAAATGGGTCAAGGACTTGAACAGACACTTCTCAGAGGAGGACATACAATCATTCATCAAGTACATAATAAAATGCTCACCATTTCTAGCAGTCAGAGAAATTCAAATCAAAATCACCCTAAGATACCATCTCACTCCAGTAAATTGGTAGCCATTATGAAGTCAAACAACAACAAGTGCTGGCAAGGATGTGGGGTAAAAGATACTCTTGTACATTGCTGGTGGGACTGTAAACTGGTGTGGCCAATTTGGAAAGCAGTATGGAGATTCCTGGGAAAGCTGTGAATGGAACCACAATTTGACTCAGCTATTGCCCTTCTCTGACTATTCCCTGAAGACCTTAAAAGAGAGTAATACAGGGATACTACCACATGGATTTTCATAGCAGTACAATTCACAATTGATACACTGTGGATCCAACCCAGATGCCCTTCAATAGATGAATGGATAAAAAAAATGTGGCATTTATACACTATGGAGTATTACGCAGCACTAACAAATGACAAAATCATAAAATTTGCAGAAAAATGGATGGCACTGGAGCAGATTATGCTTTGTGAAGATAGCCAATCCCTAAAAAATAAATACCAAATGTCTTCTTTGATATAATGAGAGCAACTAAGAACAGAGCAGGGAGCAATAGCAGGAAGAAAAGATTAACTTTAAACAGAGACATGAGGTGGGAGGGTAAGTGAGAGAAAAGGGAAATTGCATGGTAATGGAGGGAGACCCTCATTGTTACACAAAATTACATATTGTTGTGAGTGGAATGGGAAAATAAACATGGAGTGAAATAAATTACAGTAGATGGGGAAAAAAGAGAAGATCGGAAGGAAGGGGAGGGGAGATAGTAGAGTATAGGAAAGGTAGCAGAATACAACAGTAGCTAATAGGGCATTATGTAAAAATGTGGATGTGTAATCGATGTGATTCTGTAATCTCTATTTGGGCTAAAAATGGGAGTTCATAAGCCACTTGAATCTAATGTATGAAATATTATATGTCAAGAGATTTTTAATGTTTTGAGCAACCAATAAAAGAAAAAAAGTAGCAATATATATGCCAATCGAAATTCATCATGAAATATATATAATCCACAGATCGAAAAATATTCATTTTACTGAACATGGATTAATGTATAATGTTATTCAACTAGGAAGCTCACCCATAGGTTGAATTTTCAGTTCCAACAGCATTTAGGAGGAGTTATCCTTTCTCACAATTTGCATCTGCCAATTCAGTTACCTCACAAGTATGTACGTGTGGTACCAGGTAGAATTCTATATGTGCATATAAAAATACATGTGCTGAATTGGCTACAGAGAAAGGGAGACAGGAATTCACATATTTGTTAATTTTAAAAACACATGTAGAACTATTTCAACAAAAAAATGACTAGATTTATAACTCCTACACTATATAATGCAAAAGGCAATTGTAACAATACACCATGCCTCCTCTGAACTGCTTGTATTTCTATTCTGTTTGGGTTATTTTTCACCATCATATTAGAATTATTAGTCAGAGTATAGTAGGGTATGTGTTAGTTTCAGGGCTTCAGTATTTCAAATAGAAAATTGAAAAATGAATCGAATGTGTATGTAAATATGTGCTACACAAAAATCTTCCCACTCACATTCAGAACAATGCCTTGATATTACCTTGGCCCAAGTAAGACACAATTAGAGTAGAAAAGTGTGAAAATCTGTGAATACATATCTGGAATGGAATATGCTCGGGAGTTCACAACCTTGGTGGTGGTAGAGGAGTTTCCAAACGTAAAGAACAGTGTAAACACTCCACAAACATGGAGCTCTGCTGGCCTAAGACTTCTTGGAAAACTGCCTCTGAGGTTGGGCACTTGAAATATATGTTGTTGTCATGAGCTTTAACTTCCTTTGTAGTGAGACCATCAAAATGGGTCTGCATCTATGTGACCTGGAAGACATGGTTTCTTATATTCCAATGACCATGAGGCAGCAGTGCTGAATTCTCTCTTTGTATGTAAACTGTGGCCACTGGAGGCTAAGTGTCTCCTCGTGTGGACTGTGAAGACATTTGGTCATCCTCCACTTTTCGTGGTGTTTCTTGCTGCTGCACTGGGAATTTGGTATTTGCTTCACCAAATACAAGGAGTTCTACTAGGATACAGTGCTGAAGGGAGTTCTGTCACGTGTGGTGGGTCAGGGTCTGCAGGAGAATGCACCAACCAGGCTTCTATCCCACACAGCTTGCCCCAATAACCATAGTAAACTGATTCTGAACATTGCCCTGAACCTCTCCATATAAAAAATGCCTTTACATATAAGTGTCTGATTTCTGCACTATGTCAGTCATAATCCATTTGGAAGCCAATGGCCGATCCACATGGCCCCACCATGGTGTTTTATCACACACCTGCCCACCACTGCTTTAGGCCCACTAATCAGCAGGATACAAATTACTGGCATCTCTGTTCTACACCATTTTCATAAAACCCAGTAAAACAAGGCATTCTCTGGTATACACATGATCAACCACAGGACTTCCAAAGATTCTCCAGTGCCACCTGGTCATGGAAATTTCAAAAATTTCATGGTATTTATCTAGCCATTTTTCAAAGATTAAGTTGGAGGCACTGTGGGTTTCAAATCATTCAGGAACCATTAAGTGTTGAGAAAGCTCATTTCAATGAAAGCTCTGGAGAACACTCACAGGCAAGGCTTCTCAAAGAGTTGCCAAAAGATCACATGAAGCCAGGCAAATTGAGGCCTACAATGTGAGGTCCATGTGTGTTTTGACTCTCAACTATACCTGCCAATCTTTCAGAATAAAATCATGTGATATCCTGGCTGAGGTTCCCATTGTTTTGTGGAAAGACACCCTGTTCCTAGATCTCAGTTTCCATGGGTGAGTCTCATGCATGGCCTTCTAAAATCCCAACACAATTCATGGCAATACTTCTCTGAGTTCAGTTCCAGAACTCAGTCTCTAAGGGGAATCACGCCAGAGTTCAAGCCCAGGTGGAACCAGTCATTCCTTCCAACCACCACAAAAATGACCACAATTAAAATCAAAACACTCCCACAGGGCCCTCATCTTCTTCCATATAGACACTCATCATAACCTCTGGCTGGAGATTTCTATGAGGGGCACAGCCTAAGAAAGTGTAAAAAATAAGCTCACTTGCCCCTCATTTGCCTAAAATCATGGTGGCCTGGACACTCCTCCTGTGAACCTGGAGTGATCAAATATTCCTGCTGTTAAAGTGTTCCGCTTCTCCAATTTGAGGCCTACTGGCTGTGAGGTATAGATTCTTTATGTGATTTGGAGTCATGAGAAAACCCAAGCACATATGGGCAAGCCTCTGCAGGGATTTGAAGAACTCATTTAATCCAAAGAATCCCTATTCTCACTTAATGGAGGTCAGGAACCTAAAACAAGAAGGCAAAAAAATTCATCCACAATGACTTCTCTTTTGGCCATTTCGGTTTGGAAAGCACATGGGATTTTTCTTTAGATCCATTGGGTGCTGAGAATCTAAGTCACAGCCTCACACAAGGACCAGAGACTGATTCAGACACATCCCATTCCAAAGCAATTAAGCAAAGAGCCACAGGTGAAGCCCATTCATTTCCATATGAAAACAGTTTTCTTCAGGCTTCACAAAGGGTTGGCATGAGGCAAAGACCTTCCTGAAATTCAGGGTAATTGAAACACAAGTAAGCAAATGGCCCAAGAAGGGTTTCTTCACTGAGACTTTACTGGTCACACTGATATCTGAGTTTTCTGAGATGCTCTCAATCTCTTCAGCTATCCAGTACATGGCCATGTCACAGAGCCTTGTGGTGTTACATATCTGGGACACAAAACCATGAGCGTATTCTGTAGAGTGGCCAGAATTCACGAAGAAAACAGTAACTTAAGAAGACAGTAGGTGTTGCCCATCCATAAGGCAAAGTGAAGTCCATTAATCTATTGGGCAGTATTAATGTGGGGAAGCTTTCTACTAGAGAAAACAAATCCATTGATGCATTCTCTTTTCTAATGTCTACAACCACGGATACAGTGGGATACACAGACATAGAAACCCTCACAATGTCAAAGGACTTACTAGAAACAGTCCACTCCACACCAGAAAAAAACGCCTTTCCTACCTATTCTCAGAACATGAGAAAAAAACCACAAACTCACACCCACAACGGCAAAGCCACCTCCTTCCCCCAAGTAGGTCTGTGACTATCCAGAGTGTCTTCTGACTGGTGGGCCATATTATGTTCCCCCGAAATGGCCTGTCCTCTCTCAGATCTGGTCTCCTTGGCCAACTATGTGAGTTGTCAGGAGACAGCGGTGAGCCACTACCTGCTTTCTCAGGGAAGGTGCCTCTTCAGAGCTCTGCTGGCAATTGGCCATCCTCACATCAGTAGGTACCAAGAAAGACTGACTCTGCCCTTGGAAAAAGCAAACAAGTTAGCCCAATGGGACTAGGACTGGGACTGGCTCTGGGTGCCTGTCTTCCTGGATCCCAAGTTCAGAGAATTCAATCACCAAGGAAGTGAGGAGAGGTCACTTCCTTCAGGAACTGAATGAGGTCACTGCCTTGAAAACAACTTTGTCCTAACAGTTGCTTCCAAGGGTCCCATGAGATGGAGGCTGCCCCAACATCCTCTGACACATTCAGAAGTTAGAATGGAATATCAACCTTAGGCACCCAGGTACAGCTCTCCACACAGGCCTGGTTTCTTCCAACTTCTTTACAATAAGAAAAGAGAGGCTGACTTAGACCCATCAATTCATCCTGACCAGGTTGTTTGCCATGGAAGATTTCTATTGCTCTCTCAGGTCCAACATAGCTGCATAAATCTTCTCCAAGGATCATTTCTGCATGGATATTTGAGGTTCTCAGAAGGTGGAAGATCACCTACATTCCTATATTGTAAGACCAACTCTGTCCCTGCTCTTCTGTAAGTTATATTGATGGAACAGTGTATGTTTAGGGTTAATAACATGTTTGATTTGGGTTAGGAATCATTTTGCGAGATGAATAATGGTATTGGCAACCTTCGATATTTACAAGAGTATATAGGTGAAATATAAGTATGAAAGAAGAAAATTAGGAAAGATTTGAAGCCCAGAAGGGAATTGGACCCTTAAGTGGTATACTTAGCTTTGAGTTATGTGCTGCACAGTTGTCTCAGATAAATCAATATACAATGGCATAGGACCTTGTACCTTGGATGATTGAATGTTGAAGAGAACATCCAGTCAAAAAGCGATATTCAGTACGATGAGGAAGGTAGTAGTTAGGTTTAGAATGAAGAGTGAGTATTGGATTTGGACAAAAAGTTCTTTAGCAATAGGGTTTCGGTTAGAGAGTGAGTGTTAATGTCAGCACATGTGAAGAGTCAGTCACAATGATGAACTGGGGAAAATATGAGGGAAAGCAGATATCAATAAAGACATTATGAAATCAAGCAAAGTACAAAGTGAGTGATAGGATTAGACATTTTCAACAGGCTTGAGGTTGAATATATAATCTTAGGAAGAATCAAATATGTAGTCACCAATAGGATTGACATTTGAGAGCATTAGGCAACCTGGACATAGATGTTTTTAGTAATCCATGCTCACTTTCCATTTAGGCATTGGTACAATTGAAAGTGTGACCTTTGCTTTTTGTGTCCAGAATATTTCTGTGATAAAATGTATATGTATATCACGTGACATGAGTATTTCTTCCACCATTTCCAGGAGCAATATTTTGAAGACATATAAATTTGTATTGGGGTACAAATAGGTATACCCTCTGTCTATGAATATAGCAATAACGCATGAATAGACCATACTGGGAATAAATAATATAACTGGATCCACTTTTAATAATGGATTGAATGGATATCTGCAAATATATAAGAAATGTTATAAAGATGCACAATCAATCATTCCAACCAGTTATATATCTAATGGTCATCTTAGGGTTATGTTTTATCATGAAGGATGTGTGAGTTTTGCTTAAAAATTGATCATGGAAATTGAAAATAATATATTTGAAAAAAGTCTCATGAAAAGACCAGTCAAGAAACATAGGGAAATACATATGTTCTGGAGCAAGAAGTGATTGAAAGTGAAACAAATGCCTATAAATTTGCTAAGTAGTGGATGAAATATATATCCTATGATGTGCATAAACTGAAGAAATAGTAATGTACCAGTGTTGAATAATAATTAATGTCAAAATACACATCATGTCCCATAGGAATCTACTAGCATTGATGTTAAACTAGGTCAGTTAATGTAGAAATACTAGGATTTGTTTGCACCTTTCACTGAAGTTAGTTTTCAGTACTAGGAAACAAATATGTATTTCAGGTGGATGAATATTTCTGAGAATAATCTTGTGAAAAGTTGATTATTAATCCACATACATGAACATGAATGAATTTAGGGAGTGTATATAAGACACATATATTTCATATTTTGAAAAATCTGGAGATTTATTTTGTATATATATATATATATATATATATATATATATATATATATATATATATACACACACACACACACAAACACACACACAAACAAAGACATTCAAAAGTAGAATTATATATGCCAATCGAATTTCACCATGAAATATATATCATCCACAGATCCAAAAATATTCATTTTACTGAACATGGATTTATGTATAATGTTATTCAACTAGGAAGCTCACCATTAGCTTGAATTTTCAGTTCCAACAGCATTTAGGTGGAGTAATCTCTTCTCACAATTTGTATCTGCAATGTCAGGCACCTCACAAAAATGTACGTGTGATATCAGGTAGGATTCTATATGTGTATATAAAAATTAATGTGCTGAATAGGTTACAGCGAAAGGGAGATAGGAATTCACATATTTGTTAACTTTAATACACATATAAAACTATTTCAATTAAAAAATGACTAGATTTATAACACCTACCTTTTATCTTGCAAAAGGCAAGTCCAATATACACCATGCCTCCTCTGAACTGCTTGTATTTCAATTCCGTTTGGGTTATTTTTCTCCATCATATTAGTATTTGTAGTTAGCGTCTAGAAGGGTATGGGTTATTGTCAGGAATTCAGTATTTCAATTGGAAAATTGGAAAGTGAATCCAATGTGTATGCAATTATGTGCTGCACAATATTCTTCCCACTCTCATCCAGAACAATGGCTTGACATTAACTTCGCCCCAAGTAAGACGCAATTAGAGAAGAAGAGTTAGAAATTCTGTGAATACATATCTGGAATGGAAAATGCTCAGGAGTTCACAACCTTGGAGGTGGTAGAGGATTTTCCAAAAGTAGGGGACAGCGTTGATCACCCAACATGATCTTTCATTAAAATTGTGAGCCATCTTGCCACAAAGCCATGAAAAGATAATTTTTGCTTTACTATAAATTACTGCAAATTCTGAACCTGCTTAGAATGCCTGACCATGTTTTGAACTCACCCATGCCTGGCTCTCTGACCAGAAAACGGCCCTCTCTGAAACTTTAATGACACCTCATAAATATTCGCCTTCCCTGGCCAGACAATGACCCTCTCTGAGGCTCTAATGGTCCTCATAATTTCTGATGCTGGGGCCAGAAAAAACAAATGTAAACTACAATTAGTGTGATGCTTGTCAAAGTTCTGTTTTCTGTAACCCCCCTTTTGTGTAACTTTCTGGGCTATAAAGCTGGGCTGTAGGAAAGGTGGGGTTGCTGTCTTGTTCCCGCCATTTTGAGAGGGAGAGGCAGCCCGGCTGCTTGAAATATTAAGCTTGCCTTAATTTGATTTTAATTGGAGTCAGTGGTCTTTTCTTGTGTCCTGGACTAACATTTTGGAGTTCCCCAGCAACATGACCCGACCAGATCACAAAGCCATACTGCTGGAAATTCTGAAGCTGGCCTATCCTCCAGGACTCCAGGCTGGAGAGCCAAGTTCCAAGGCCTTGGAATGAGCCTTCAGTCCGTGGATCACTGCAGTGAACCATCGCACTAAAACTATTATCAAGCACCTGGTGGAGGAGGCCTTCATAGGTAAGAGGCGCCTTTATAACATCTGATATCCGGTTAAGGGAGTTCTCTTCTGATGACAGAGAGGTGGCCTGGGAAGGCTCACATATACTCCTGTCCGGGACAGTAATAGGAATCCTTCTTTCCTCTGTTCTTTTCTGTAGGGAATACCTCTGAAAGTGTAGAGAGGTGCCGACTGGCACGCAGGAGCTCCTACCCCGGAGCTTTAGCAAGACGCTGCATTGCTCCTCTGGTTTTCTGTTTATTCGCCGAGTTTCTGTTTTTTTGTGTGTGTTTTGTTCTGTGTTCTAAATGTTTTTTATTTGTTTGTTTTTGTGCGTTTTGTTGTGTGATTTCTGTGGTAAAAACTTAAGGATATTGGACGTGAAAATGGGTAATAAAGCATGTAAGCCTGTCACCCCTTTGGACTGTGTTTTAAAGAAATGGGATGCACTATACCCCTCTTTGTTAAGCAGGATGAGAGAAGCCCCTAGCTGGCTGTCTGGAGCACACCCACTGCAGAGGGCAATGCCTGCTGGAGACCTAATAACTGAGTATCTCCTTGGTTAACAAGTGAAGCTCCTTTAAAACCCCTTGTCCCTCCAGATCAAGAGAGTCACAACTTTGGACAGAGTCCCCTGTTTTTATCCTTTGTTAGCAAAGCAGTAAACCTCCCTTTTACTTTTTCTCAAACCCTGTCCTTATATTAAATTGGTATTAATTGGCTTCAAGGTCCAGAACCGAAATTTAAGTTACAAATTTTGATACCCCCCTGACCCCGGAATTTTTGAGAGCTGACTACTGAAATGTTAGGAGATTCAGCGTGCTTGGGGTGGAACCAAACCAGAGGAGTTAATCCTGTTTAAGTAAAAGACGGGACTGAGGGACTCCCAGCAGCTGCCGAAGTCCTGTTGCTTCAGTAAATTCCCTCCTTCCTTCCCTGCACTGTAAGTATTATGCCACCTCTGTTTTCTTAAAAAAGAGAAAAAGAAAAAGGAGACACTAAATGCAGTAAAGTCACCATGGAGACCTTTGATATTACATTTCAGGTTGCCCCTCTGTGAAAACATCTGATGCCCTTGTGGGGACATCTATCATGCCACTGGTGTAGGAGATTTTTCTCTTATCTGCTGTTTTAAAGGCTTCTGTCCTGTCAGCCATAGTCTGGAGCTCCTTTCTGTCTGTCTTTTGTCTTTGTTTCTGGCCATTTAAGACATGTGCAATAATGTGTTGATATTATAAATTGTTTCTTGGGAATGATCTTAGCTGAATGTGTGTCTAAATGATGATGTTTTATTGTAACAATATGGTATCTGGATGGGTTTTTGTAGCATTGCTCAATCTTGCAGTTAAAAGTCGGGTTTAGGTAATTTTTTAGTTTATGATTTCAGATAATTCATGCCAGAGAACTTAAATACTTAAAATGGAAAACTAAAGAATTCTACTTCCAAGTTGGCAAGTAACTTCCCAATCATTTAGTCTTTTTTTTCACCAATTTTTAATTGGGTAGCCTGGGTAAATGTCACAGTGTGTCAGTGCATTAATTTGGACAAGGATAGTAAATCATAGTATGGTATCTGTTGACAAAACAAGATGTTAAGGTATAAAATTTTGAATTGTATCTTAAAATTGTATCATAATTTTCAACATCCTCACCTGAAAATTATGGTTAAAGTGCCTTAGGCCTGAGGTGTCCACTCAGAATAGCAGTTTTGTCCAGCTCCTTCCAGAACTCAGCCAGGACTTATGTTGAAATGTAAATGAAAGAAGCCTACAAGCTCAGTAGGAGACTGATCTGATGTCTAAGTGGGAAAAAAAAAAGGTAAATCGTATGGTATTTACTAATTACTGGCCAGTCATTTTTTCTAGGACTCTCATTTTTTTCCTTAGATTCTGTATTTTTTTGAGCTCATTATTTTGATCCTAGAGAACTAGGTTAATATTTTTCTCATCAGTTCTATCTTTGACCAACAGTGGAGTTCTGAAACATTACAATGGAGATTTCACCTGTGAAAAGCTACAAGGCCTTACTATTATTATTTGTGAACACTTTTGTTATGTGTTGTATGTCCATATATCCATATGTTCGTATATCATATATATGATATACAAATTAACATATATAAGGAGCGATCATTAAAAAAAAGCACTCATAAAAACAAATTTTAAAAAGTGGATTCGAAGATCTTTAATTCACGTGAGTTAAATGGTTCACTTTAAATTTGGATAAACAAATAACAATAAATGTCTTTAAATTTAAGCTTACAAGTTTTTCTAGCTGCTCAAAAATCTAATAAAATATTAATGTCTATAAAATGTCTAATATGCCTTGGTTCTAGGACTTTTCCTTTAACAAAAAAATGGTTTACACTGTTCAATACATTTCTCTAATATTTTGATAAATAAGTGAAGTAAATTTGATATGGGATTACTCATTCATGAGTACTTTTGTTAGATATCTGATTGATTTAGTAAGGTCTGTATAAGTTTGTTCTAAAGTCTGTATAAGATTGTAAAAATCAGTCATGTGATAAAGCGACACAAATTTCTGAAAACAAAAGTTTACCCATAACATTGTGTTTATTTTTATTTTTCTAGAGCAAGCAACCATAAAAATTAAACAACTGATTAAATAAGAACTGTTATTTTAGAGCACTGTACTGGAATTTCTTTAAAAGCTAAATTTGGTTAATGTAAAAACATCAATGTCATTGTGATGCTATTAATGTGCTCATATCTTCCAGGTATACAAGTCTGTAAGGTAGAAACTTTAAAAGAGCATTACATCAAGCTGGTGTTCTGAAGTTGTATGGTAAAAAAATATATATATGTATATTGGGGATTTATTTACTTGTTATCAATAAGATATGTAAAGTTTTAAGTTACTTTTTACATTGGGGAAAAATTTAAATATATTTTTAAGTTAATGAGCTCCTAATCTATGTAAAGGTTAAAAACTTTCAGCCTTTCTTTAATTCATGTTTTAAATGTGATATCATATGGTGTTAGCTAATGTTCATGTGACCTCAAACAATTTATGTAAACTGTGTAAGATGATATTTAAAAAAAAAAGATCAGCTTTAGAACTAAAAGACTTAAGATTTATATAGAGCCCTGCCTTACCTGAGATAAGGCTCTGTGTCTCATCTTACAACATGTGAGAATAACTACGAAAGCAGTAGGTCAGATGTTATTTAATTTAAAGTTACGTTCAGAAGTTTTTTTTTTTTTTTCTGTCAAGATTACTAGGATCTCAAAAAGGGGATATAATTTATAACTCAGCCAAAAATTCAGGGTAGCTATTACACGAACTAAGTATTTTTACTCTTGTTAATTTTATTTTGTAATTTCCTTATAAGTTAACTAAAGATTCCCTGTTAGTGTTTTACAAAAGAGTTGCTTTTGAACACAACATTGGTTAATTTAAGATAATAAGGCATCACCTACAAGACAGAAAAATACAGATCCCAAATAATAAAAAGATAAATAATTTTAAATTATAGACATTAAAGCACAGTACTCTTAATATAAGGCTGTTAAAATTTATTTGCTGGATGTTTAAGATTAGGATTTAAAATTTAATTTAAATGAAAAGGGACAATAAAACAAATTTTGGCTCTTGACCTCTGAGTCAGTTTGTATCCAGGGAACAGGAGACTTCTCTAAAGAACTTTGCAACTCTCAGCCACATAAACACCTGATCAGGAAGATTAATGAGGCCACTGGAGAACAGAAAGCCAATCAGTGCATTTTCTACGAAGAAGAGAGTCATCAGAGAAGGGAGATATTCCTGATGCTTCTGAGAGAAGCCACATGGTCAAGCAAGACCTGGAATCACCTAGCGCAAATGGCACTAGCAGAACTGAGAAGCTGCTCTCAAGTTTCCCCAGAAATGACTCCCATAAAATCTCAGCTGACTGTTAACAATAGATAGAAACAAAAGTCAGTTTTACTGCTTCATCTTAAACTCTTAGCAAAGACAGATAAACCCAAAATACAGCCATTCCTGGGCATTTTAAATAATAATAGTTATAATAATATTTTAACGTATACACTTTATGGTAGCCTCCCAAAATAAGTAAGACTGGAGGCTACAAAGAAAGATTCTCAGAGAGGAATGCCTGATGAGAATAAAAACAGACTATCAAGAGGAGCTACCAGAGGCAGAAGTTTTTTGTTTAAGGCCTACAGATATTCCTAACCTACACAGGTAGGCTTGGTGTTTGCTAGTATGATTATCCAGCCCTGACTAACAGAATTAAAGGTTTCTCTATTACACACAGAGGTCATACTAGTAAAAGGAATTTGCAAGATCAGATGACATTAAATTATTAAACTGTATCTTATGGGGTGGGACAACTGTGACACTAAAAGTTAAATATTAAGTTGAAAGTCCTGATAACTGGGGATATTGAAGACAGATGAGGGGACATCTATACAGTGACTTGTTTCAGCAGCTGCAACATTTATTCAGTACTCATGGTTTTTGTTTCTCTCATAGAAGAACCCATGCCCAGATGACTTTACAAACTGTTCTACCACAACCAGACTTCAAACCGAACTGACTTCTAAAAGGCAACTCATGTCCCTCATGCTGTGCCCCCTCATGTCACCCTCTCTCAGCTCAGAAGAAGCCAAAATGAGTGGCGCCACTCTTCTTACAACAATGGAGCCAAAAATAAATAGACTTTCATTTTAAGTAATTAATTAAGTCAGGTAAAATCAGGGAGACTGGTTTTGTGTGAGTTCAAAAAATATGGAGACTGTTACGTGAGGTATTAAAATTCCCTCAGTGCTCTTCCCCTACCCTATCAAAGATTTGAAAGGGACACATTAGAAAAGGGGGGAATGATAGACCCAACCTGATCTTTTATTAAAATTGGGATCCATCTTGCCACAAAGCCATGAAAAGAAAATTTTGGCTTGACTATAAATTACACCAAATTCTGAACCTGCTTGCAATGCTGCCTCGTGTCCTTTGAAGAAAAATTTATTGACACCAATGCCCTCCAGGTCACATAGATGCAGATCCAGCTTTGATGGTCTCATTAGAAAAAAGCTAAAGCTCCTGACAACAACATATATGTCAATGTTCTCCATCGTCAGAGGCATTTCTAAGGAAGTCTTCAGGCTGGCAGAGCTCCTTGTTTGATAGCATTTACCTATTATACCAGGATGCAAGGAAAAGACCACTGACCTCCAATTAAAATCAAGTTAAAGCAAGCTTATATTTTCCACTGCCCAGGTGGCCTCTCCCCTCCCAAAACACCTGGGCTGTAGGAAATTTGGGTGGCTGTCTTGTTCCCACTGTTTTGGGAGGGAGAGGCCACCTGGGCAGTGGAAAATATAAGCTTGCTTTAACTTGATTTTAATTGGAGTCAGTGGTCTTTTCTTGCATCCTGGTCTAATAGGTAAATGCTATCAAACAAGGAGCTCTGCCAGCCTGAAGACTTCCTTAGAAACTGCCTCTGACGATGGGCACTTGACATATATGTTGTTGTCAGGAGCTTTAGCTTTCTTTCTAATGAGACCATCAAAGCTGGATCTGCATCTATGTGACCTGGAGGGCATGGTTTCTTGTTTTTCAAAGGACATGAGGCAGCAGTGCTGAATTCACTCTTTGTAGGTAAACTGTCGCCACTGAAGGCTAAGTGACTCCCCGTGTGGACTGTGAAGCAATTTGGTCATCCTCCACTTTTCGTGGTGTTTCTTGCTGCTGCACTGGGAATTTGTTATTTGCTTCACAAAATACAAGGAATTCAGCTGGGACACAGTGCTGGAGGGAGTTCTTTCACATGAGATGGGTCAGGGTCTGCAGGAGAATGCATCAACCAGGCTTCTATCCCACATAGCTTGTCCCCTTGACCATTGCACCTGATTCTGAACATTGTCCTGAAACATCTCCATATAACAAGATGCCTTATATGGAGAGTTATCAGACGTATAAGTGATTCCTGGCTGCACAATGTCAGCCACAAGCCATTTGGAAGTCAATGGCAGATACACATGGCCCGACCACAGATGTTTTATCACACACCTGCACACCACAGCTCTGGGCCCACTACTCAGCAGGCTCCAACATACTGGTATCTCTGTTCTACATCATTTTCATGAAACCTAGTCAATCAAGGCACTGTCTGGTACACACTTCATCAGCAAGAGGACATTGAAAGGTTCTCCAGTGCCACCTGGTCATGAAAATTTCAAAAATTTCATGGTATTTATCTAGCCATTTTTCAAGGATGAAGTTGGAGAAATTGTGGGTTTCAATTCATTCAGGAACCATTAATGTTTGAGGAAGCACATTTCAAGAAAACTCTGGAGAATTCTCAGAGGCAAGGCTTCCCAAAGAGTGGCCAAAAAGACACATGAAGCCAGGCCCATTGAGGTCTACAATGTGAGGCCCATGTGTGTTTTGACTGTCAACGATGGCTGCCAAGTCTTTCAGTATAAAATAATGTGATGCCCTGGCAGAGATTGACAATGCTCTGTGGAAAGCCACCCTGGGCATTGATCTCAGTTTCCAAAGGCAACTCTCATGCGTGGTCTCCTAAAATCCCAACACAATTCATGGCAAAACTTCTCTGAGGTCAGTTCCTGAACTCAATCTGTAAGGGGAATCACACCAGAGTTCAAGCCCAGGTGGACCTAGGCATCTCTTCCAACCACCAAACAAATGACCACAATTAAAACCAAAACACTCCCAAATGGCCCTCATCTTCTTCCACATAGACACTCTTCATAACCTCTGGCTGGAGGTTTCCATGAGGGGCACAGCCCAAGACAGTTTTCCAAATGAACTCCCTTGCCCCTCATTTGCCTAAAGTCAGGGTGGCCTGGACTCCCTTCCTGTGAACCAATAGTGATCAAATAGTCCTGCTCTTAATACTGCTCTGCTTCTCTAATTTGAGGCCTACTGACTGTCTGGTATATATTCTTTATGTGAATTGGTGTCATGAGAAAACACAAGCCCTTATGTGCTAGCCTCTGTAGGGCTTTGAAGAACTGATTTGACACAAAGGATCCCTATTCTCACGTGATGGAGGTCAGAAAGCTTACAGAGGAAGGCGAGAGACTTCATCCACAATGACTGCTCTTTTGGCCATTTTCGTTTTGCATGCACACTTGGAAACTTTCTTTAGATCCATCAGGTGCTGAGAATCTAAGCCGCTGCCTCACACAGGGCAAAGAGGATGATTCAGCCACATCTCTTTCCAAAGCAATTAAGCAAAGAGCCACAGGTGATGCCCATTCATTTCCATTTGAAAACTCTTTTTTTCTGGCTTCACAAAGGGGTTTCCTGAGGCAAAGATCTTCCTGACATTTAGGAAAACAGAACAATAGGTAAGCAAAAGGCCCAGTGCAGTGTTTTTCCACTGAGACTTTAATGGTCACACTGATATGTGAGTTTTCTGAGATGCTTCTATTCTCTTCAGCTATCCAGTACATGGCCATGTCACAGAGCTTGGAGGTGGTACATATCTTGGAAACCAAACCATGAGGCTATTCTGGAGAGTGGCCAGTATTCAGGAAAAAAACAAGAACTTAGGAAGATAGTAGGTGTTGCCCATCCATAAGGCAAGCCTCTCTCCATTCTTAAATTGTGCAGTATGAATGTTGGGAAGCTTTCTACTAGACAGGACACAACCATTGATGCATTCGCTTTTCAAATGTCTACAACCACAGATACAGTGGAATGCACAGACATAGAAACACTCGCGTTGTCAAACGACTTTCTAGAAACATTCCAGTCCAAACAAACAAACAGTCTTTCCTACCTATTCTCAGAAAAGAGACAAAACCACATACTCACACCAACACCCACAACGGCACCTCCTTCCCCCAAGTATGTTGGTGAATATATTGAGTGTCCTCTGACTGGTGGTCCATACTATGTTCCCCCAAAATGGCCTGTTCTGTCTCAGATCTGGTCTCCTTCGCCAACTCTGTGAAGTTGTCAGGAGCCATGGTTGAGCCACTACCTGCTTTCTCAGAAAAGGCTCCTCTTCAGAGGTCTCCTGACATTTGGCCATTATCACTTCAGTAGGTACCAACAAAGACTGACTCTGTCCTTGGTAAATCCAAACAATTGAGACCACTGGGACTGGGACTGGGACTTACTCTGGGTGCCTGGCTTCCTGGATCCCAAGTTCAGAGTGTTCCATCACCAAGGAAGTGTGTACTGATATTTGCTTCTAAGGGTCCCAGGAGATGGAGACTGCCCCTACTTTCTGTGACAGTTTCACAAGTTAGAATGGTATATCAACAATAGGCACCCGGGAACAGCTCTTCTCACAGGCCTGGTTTGGTCCATCTTCTCTATATTAAGAAGAGAAAGGCTGATTCAGATACATCTCTTCATCCTGACCCGGTTGTTTAACATTGAAAATGACTTTTGCTCTCTCAGGTCCTTCATAGCTGCCTTCTTCTCCATGTATCATTTCTGCATGGACCTTTGAGGTTCTCATCAGGTGGAAGATACAGTACAATCCAGTATTGGAAGACCAACTCTCTCCCTGATCTTCTGTAAAGTTAGATTGAGGGAACAGTGTATGGTTAGGGTTAACAACATGTTCAATTGGGTTAGGAATAATTCTGCAGGATGAATAATGGTTATGGGAACATGTGATATTTACAAAATATACAGTTGAAATATAGGTATGAAAACAGAAATCTAGGTGAGATTTGATGCCCAGAAGGGCATTGGGCCCTTGATTGGGATACTTAGCTTTGAATTAATTTCTGCACAGATGTCTCAGATAAATCAATATACAATGGTATAGGATATTGTACCTTGGATGATTGAATGTCGAAGAGAACATGCAGTCAAAAAGGGATAGTCGGTAGGATTAGAAAGATAGACGGTAGTTTTAGAAAGATGAGTGAGTATAGGATTTGGACAAAATGGTCTTTAGCAATAGGGTTTCATGTAGAGAGTGAATGTAAATGTCAGCACATGTTAAGAGGCAGTCACAATGATGAACTGGGGAAAATATATATCAATAGAGACATTAGGAAATCAGGCAAAGTATAAGGTGAGTAATAGGATTAGACATTTTCAACAGGTTTGAGGTTGAATATATAATCTTAGGAAGAAACAAATATGTAGTCACCAATAGGATCCACATTTGAGAGCAATAGGCAAACTGGACATGGATGATTTTAGTAATCCATGTTCAATTTCCATTTAGGCTTTAGTACAATCATAAGTGTGACATTTGCTTTTTGTTTCCAGAATATTACTGTGATAAAATGTATATGTAGATCAGGTGACATGAGTATTTCTTTCACCATTTCTAGGAACAGTATTTTGAAGACGTGTAAATTAGTATTTTGAATACAAATAGGTGTACACTGTGTCTATGAATATAGAAATAATGCATGAATAGACCATACTGTGAATAAATAATATAACTGGTTCCAACTTAAATAATGGTTCAAATTGATATCTGAAAATATACAGGAAACCTTATATTGATATATATCCATTCATTCAAACCAGTTATACATCTAATGGTAATATTAGGGTTATGGTTTATCATGAAGAATGTGTGAGTTTTGCTTCAAAAGTAATTGTGGAAATCGAAAATAATGTGTTTGGAAAGAAGTCTCATGAAAAGACCAGTCATGTAACCTGGAGGAATACATGTGTTCTGAAGCAGGAAGTGATTGAAAGTGAAACAAAAGCCTTTAAATTTGTGAACTTGTGGATGAAATATATATCTTATGATGTGCATAAACTGAGGAAATAGTAATGTACAAGTGTTGAAAAAAAATGAACGTCAAAATACACATCATGTCCTATAGAAATCTACTTGCATTTATATTAACCTGGGTCAATTAGTGTAAAAATATTAGGATATGTATGCACAATTCACTTAACTTAGTTTTCAGTACTAGGAAACAAATACGTATTTCAGGAGGATGAATATGTCTTAGAATAATCTTATGAAAAGTTGATTATAAATACGCACTTAAATATTAATGAATTTAGGGAGTACATAATAAGATACATTTATTTCATATTTTGAAAACTCTGGAGAGTGTATATATATATATATATATATATATATATATATATATATATATATATATATATATATATATTAAAATACACACACAGAAATTAAAAAGTATTAATATACAAGCCAAATGAAATTCACCATGAAATATATATCATCCACAGATCTAAAAATATTCATTTTACTGAACATGAATTTATGTATAATGTTGTTCAGCTAGGATACTCACTCATAGGTTGAATTTTCCGTTTCAACAGTGTTTAACAGGAGTAATCTCTTCTCACAATTTGTATCTGCCAAGTGAGCCACCTCACAAGAATGTACGTGTGGTACCAGGTAGGATTCTATATGTGCATATAAAAATATATGTGCTGAATAGGCTACAGAGAAATGGAGACATGAATTCACATATTTGTTAACTTTAAAAACACATGGAGAAGTGTTTCAACAAAAAAATGACTAGATTTAAAACTCCTACCATATATAATGCAAAAGGAACGTCCAAATGTTAACCTTGCATCCTCTGAACTACTTGTATTTCAATTTGGTTTGGTCTATTTTTATCCATCATAATAGGATTTGTAGTCAGAGTCTAGTAGGGAGTGCGTTACTATGAGGGATTCAGTATTTTGAATGAATAATTGGAAAATGAATCCAATGTGTATGCAAATATGTGCTACAAAAAAATCTTCCCACTCTCATCCAGAACAATGCCTTGACATTACCTTAGCCCCAAGTAAGATACAATTAGAGGAGAAGAGTTAGAAAATCTAGGAATACATATCTGGAATGGAAAATGCTCTGGAGTTCACAACACTGGAGGTGGTAGAGGAGTTTCCAAAAGTAATGGAGACTGTAAAAACTCCACAAACATGGAAGTGTGCAGGCCTCAAGACATCTGGGAAACTGTCTTTGAGGTTGTACACTTGAAATATATGTTGTTTTCAGGAGCTTTAGCTTCCTTTTTAGTGAGACCATCAAAGCTGTGTATGCATCTGTTACATGGAGGACATGGTTTCTTATTTTCCAATGAACATGAGGTAGCAGTGCTGAATTCTCTCTTTGTGAGTTTACTGTGGCCACTGGGGTCTAAGAATCTTTCCGTGTAGACTGTGAAGCCATTTGGTCATTCTCCAATTTTGTTGTGTTTCTTGTTGCTGCACTGGGAGTTTGGTATTTGCTTCACAAAATACAAGGAGTTCCACTGGGACACAGTGCTGGAGGGAGTTCTGTCACGTGTGGTGTGTAAGGGTCTGCAGGAGAATGCACCAACCAGGCTTCTACGCCACATTGCTTGCCCCCTTGACCATAGCAACTTGATTCTGAACATTGCCCTGAAAACTCTCCATCTAACAAGATGGCTTAATATACAAAGGTATGCTGGCTGCACCATGTCAGTCACAAGCCTTTGGAAGCCAAAGTAAGATCCACATGACCCCACCACAGATATTTTATCACACAACTGCACACCACAGCTCTGGGCCCACTACTCAACAGGCTCCACCATACTGGCAGCTCTGTTCTACACCATTTTCATGAAACCCAGTCAAGGAAGGCACTGTCTGGTACACTCTTGATCAGCAACAGGACATCCAAAGGTTCTCCAGTGCCACCTGGTCGTGGAAATTTCAAAAATTTCATGGTATTTATCTAGACATTTTTCAAGGATGAAGTTGGAGAAACTGTGGGTTTCAATTCATTCAGGAACCATTAAATTTTTAGGAAGCACATTTCAAGGAAAACTCTGGAGAATTTTCAGAGGCAAGTCTTCCCAAAGAGTGGCCAAAAGGCCACATGAAGCCAGGCCCATTGAGGTCTACAATGTGAGGTCCATGTGTGTTTTGACTCTCAACAATGGCTGCCAAGTCTTTCAGAATAAAATCATGTGATGTCCTGGCTGAGATTGACAGTGCTTGGTGAATAGCCACCCCAGGCTTAGATCTCAGTTTCCAATGGCGACTCTCATGCATGGCCGCCTAAAATCCCAACACAATTAATGGCAATACTTCTCTGAGGTCAGTTCCAGGAATCAGTATTTAAGGGGAATCACACCAGAATTCCAGCCCAGGTGGACCCAGGATTCTCTTCTAACCACCAACAATTGACCACAATTAAAACCAAAAAACTCCCACATGGCCCTCATCTTCTTCAACATAGAC
The DNA here is from genome assembly GCF_048772815.1 of Callospermophilus lateralis. Taxonomy (NCBI): domain Eukaryota; kingdom Metazoa; phylum Chordata; class Mammalia; order Rodentia; family Sciuridae; genus Callospermophilus; species Callospermophilus lateralis. The sequence continues at coordinate 113,089 of NW_027512150.1, forward strand.
ACTCTGAATAACCTCTAGCTAGAGGTTTCCATGACGGGCGCAGCCCAAGACAGTGTCCAAAATAAGCTCCCTTGCCCCTCATTTGCCTAAAGTCAGAGTGGACTAGACACCATTCCTGTGAACCAAGAGTGATCAAATAGCCCTTCTTTAATACTGCTCTGCTTCTCCAGTTTGAGGACAACTGACTAGTATAGATTCTTTATGTGAATTGGTGTCCTGACAAAACCCAAGCACCTATTGGCTAGCCTCTGCAGAGCTTTGAAGAACTGGTTTGACCCAACGGATCCCTATTCTCACTTGATGGAGGTCAGGAAGCTTACAGAGGAAGGCGAGAGACTTCATCCACAATGACTGCTCTTTTGGCCATTTTGGTTTTGGATGCACACTTGGAAACTTTCTTTAGATCCATCAGGTGCTGAGAATCTAAGCCACTGCCTCACAGAGGGCAAAGAGGCTGATTCAGCCACATCCATTTCCAAAGCAATTAAGCAAAGAGCCACAGGTGACGCCCATCCTTTTCCATTTGAAAACTGATTTCTTCAGGTTTCACACAGGGGTGGCCTGAGGCAAACACGTTCCTGACATTCAGGACAACAGAACAATAGGTAAGCAAAAGTCCAAAGTAGTATTTCTCCACTGAGACTTTACTGGTCGCACTGATATCTGAGTTTTCTGAGATGCTCTCATTCCCTTCAGCTATCCAGTACATGATCATGTCACAGAGCTTGGAGGTGGTACATATCTTGGAAATAATACCATGAGGCTATTCTGGAGAGTGGCCAGTATTCAAGAAGAAAAGAGGAACTTAAGAAGATAATAGGTGTTGCCCATCCATAAGGCAAGCAGCTCTTTATTCTTTAATTTGGCAAGATGAATGCTGGGAAGCTTTCTACTAGACAGGACACAACCATTGATGAATTCTCTTTTCAAATGTCTACAAAAAAGGATTCAGTGGGATACACAGACATAGAAACACTCGCGTTGTCAAACGACTTTCTAGAAACATTCCAGTCTAAACAAACAAACCGCCTTTCCTACCTATTCTCAGAACATGAGACAAAACCACAAACTCACACAGACACCCACAACGGAATCTCCTTCCCCCAAGTATGTCTGTGAGTATCCTGAGTGTCCTCTGACTGGTGGGCCATACTATGTTCCACCAAAATGGCCTGTCCTATCTCAGACCTGGACTTCTTTGCCAACTCTGTGAAGTTGTCAGGAGCCATGGTTGAGCCACTACCTGCTTTCTCAGAAAAGGCCCCTCTTCAGAGCTCTCCTGGCATTTGGCCATTCTCACTTCAGTAGGTACTAAGAAAGACTGACTCTGTCCTTGGTAAATCCAAACAAATGAGACCACTGGGACTTGGACTGGGACTGGCTCTGGGTGCCTGGCTTCCTGGATCCCGAGTTCAGAGAGTTCCATCACCAAGGAAGTGTGATAGGTCACTTCCTTCACGAACTGAATGAGGTCACTGGGTTGGCAACCACTTTTTCCTAACAGTTGCTTCCAAGGGTCCCATGAGATGGAGGCTGCCCATACTTCCTGTGACACTTTCACAAGATAGAATGGTATATCAACCATAGGCACCCGGGAACAGCTCTCCACACAGGCCTGGTTTGGTCGATTTAATCTACATTAAGAAGAGAGAGGCTTTCAGACTCATCCCTTCATTTTGACCAGGTTGTTTTACATGGAAGTTGACTTTTGCTCTCTCAGGTCTTTCATAGGTGTCTACATCTTCTTCAGGGATCATTTCTGCACGGAACTTTGAGGTTCTCAGCAGGAGGAAGATCCCCTACATTCCTGTATTGTAAGACCAACAATATCCTTGTTCTTCTGTTAAGTTATATTGAGGAAATATTGCATGGTTAAGGGTAATAACAGGTTCGATTTGGTTTAGGAATCATTCTGCAGGATGAATTATGGTATTGGGAACCTGCGATATTTACAAGAATATACTGGTGAAATATAAGTATGAAAACAGAAATCTAGGTAATATTTGAAGTCCAGAAGGGCATTGGGTGGCCTGAACACCCTTCCTTTGAATCAGGAGTGATCAAATAGCCCTGCCGCTAATACTGCACTGCTTCTCCAATTTGAGGCTTACTGACTGTCAGGTATAGATTCTTTATGTGATTTGGAGACATGAGAAAACCCAAGCACCTATTGTCTCATGCCACAGCAAATGGTTTATTGGGGGTCCAGCATGCTGGGGCTCAAAGCTCACTTCAGAGGAGGAAAGAACAAAGAGCCCCGAGAACAACTTGAGAAGAGATTATATACAATCTTTAGAGAGTGCAGGGACTTTATATACATCATAGCCTCCTTTAGCAAATATCATATACTGTGGGAAAATCAAATAACAACTCTAAAACATGATTAGCACATTCATTGGCGGGAACAGTTCGGGCAGGGGGTGATTGGTCAGCCCTGAGAAGGGGTATACATTTAAACTGATTGGTTGAAGCCCTGAGATGTATACGTGCTGAGATGCACGGTTTCTGGGAAGGGGTTGTTAAGTAACTAGGTGGTCAGGAAAGATTTCAACACATCTAATGGGCAGTTCCGGGAATTGTCTTCACTGACACAGGAATTTAAGGTTCTGAGCACAGCTTGTAAACTTTACAAAACCTGGTTCTTTACGTTTCAATTTTAATTTCTTTAATTCTTTCATTTCTCCTTTTAAAAGTAATGAATCATAATTTTTGTGGGGTCTCACATTCTATTTCTGCCAGTGAAGTGTATTTCTGTCTGATTACCATGAGTTTTACCTGCCCAATCTGAGCCTGGAGAAAGGAAACTATGAGGTTAAGCAAACAAGGTCCCACAGTTATCAACACCATAAGCATGATCAGGGGTCCAGCTAAGGCTGATAGGAGTGTAGTTAACCAGGGGGACAAGGTAAACCATGACTCAAACCACACTTGTTGAATCTCCCTTTCTCTCTGGTGCTCTTCAAGGCATTTTCTCAATTTACTCATGGATTATTTTACAACTCCAGTATGGTCAGCATAAAAACAGCATTTTTCTCTCAGTACAGCACAGAGGCCCCCCTCCCTTATTAAATGGAGGTCTAATCCTCACCTGTTCTGTAAAACAACTTTAGAGAGAGAGGTTAAGGATTCCTGCAAAACTGTGATGGAGGTCTCTAACGTCTTCAAGTCTTGATTTATTGCTGTTTCTAATCAGTCCATTTGTTGTGACCCATGGATCATATCAGCTGTTCCTGTACCCACTCCTGCAGCAGCTCCTAGCCCCAATAGGATGGCTAGAGTAAGGGACACTGGCTCCCGGCAAAATCGGGCTGTTTGTCCACCTAGTAGACCTTCAAAGGATTCTGGATCATGATAGAGCACCCTGGGGGGTATCTCCACCATTACACAATAATGTACAGAGCTGTCAAATACCTGGGCTGAAATGCAAGGAGTTCTGACTGTGTGGAGTTCAGTACCATAAAGGTTCCTTTAATTAGTTCCCAGGGGGAGGAGTCAGCTGTACTCTGGACTGGGGAAGTAGGCAAAGACGGAAACTGCGAAGTATGAGATGGTAGAGGGGTTTTGGTAGATCTAGGCATGGGAGGTTTAGGAGGCTTAATTCCAGACTTGAATGGATTGGGCCCTATTGCTGTGGGATTTTCTTCCTTTTTAAGCCGAATGGTGAACCAGAGACCAAAGTCATAGCCAGGGCCATTAATATAGAATCGCATTCCCCAAGTATTTCCCATAGGCCATGTTGTTCTGAGGTAGCCCCTTCCTTTGGAAGTGAAAGTTATATTGAGGGGGTAACATAGACTATTTTTTCCACAGCAAGTTTTTGACACCACTTGGATAGTGGCACATTTATTGGGATCAATCCAGATGTCATTTCATCCTACCGAATCATACTGTCTGGGGAGTTTGGGTTTCACAATGTAGCTCCCGTGTGTTCACAACCCCAAGATCTACAATAAAAGTCACTGGGTCCTCCACAGGTTTGGGCCTGTTTGCGATTTCAGAAATCAGCTGGGCACACTTAATAAACAAGACTGGCTAGTTTACACCTGAGCTGGGGAGATGACATCAATAATTCATGGGGTAAGTTGGTTTGGGCTTTAGTGGGATCTGTGTGGGGTCCACTATGTCAGGGAGATCCCAGTCAGAGAGGCCTATGGCAAGCTGACAAATGTCCGGGTGGAGAGATGGCCACCAAGTCCATAAGGGGGCTGTATGTGAAATAGACCACACTACTTGCCCAGTAGGATTTATAACTTGCCATTGTTGCTGAACAGGCTGATGGGGATTAGGACTGCTTGTGGTCAGGGGAAGAATCCATAGCCCTACCCACACCACAGACATGCAACTTGAGAGGGTTACCAGTCTGTTCCAGTTTCCAGCCAGAGTATGGACAGGGCACAGGATTGAGATGGGAGGCATGGATCCAGGAAGTGATCCCATCCACTTTCACCACTGTAGGTGTTATAAGCAGCACCTGGTATGGTCCTTTCCAGCAGGGTTCCAGGGATGACACCCGATACTGTCTCATGTAGACGAAGTCTCCCACTTGATATCGATGTGGAGTTCCCTCGTCTCCAGGATGATAAGCAGTGGCCAACTGTTTCCACAGGTATCGCTGGGTGCTGGGTTTGTTCAAGGGCTTTAAGTCTGTCTAGCAAGGGTGTGTGAAAGGAATCATTAATCTCAGAGTTGGGGTTAGGTCCCTTAATGGAGGAGGGGCACCGTAGAGAATTTCATAAGGGGTGAGGTTACACAAAGGGGCGGAGGGGTATTTCTTGCACGAAAAAGTACATGAGGTAGGAGCATAGTCCAATTTTTTATGCCGGTCTCCAAGATTAATTTCGTTAAGTCTCTTTGATGGTTCTATTCATCGTTTCTACCTGTCCTGAGCTCTGGCGTCTATAAGCACAATATAACTTCCAAGTAATCCCCAGGGTCCTGGAAAATCCCTGACTTACCTGGGCCACGGATGCTGGTCCGTTATCAGACCCTATTACCTTAGGCAGGCCGAACCTTGGAAAACTGTCTTCTAGGATCTTTTTGACCACCATCTGAGCTGTTTCTTTCTTCATGGGGAAGGCTTCGACCCATCCTGAAAAAGTATCTACAAAGACTAGGAGATATTTAAGTCCATACCTTGCTGGCTTAATTTCAGAAAAGTCCACTTCCCAGAATTGTCCTGGTCTGGTTCCTCGTATGCGCTTCCCTGCAGGAATCTTGGATGGGAAAGTATTAACTAATTGGAAGACTTGAAAAGCTCTAGTCACCTGCTCAGCTATTTTTTCCTCTTTGAGTCAGTCAATAATAAGTCCTTTCTTCGGTCCTTTAAGAGTGCCTATAACTTCTTTGAGCCTAAGTGGTTTAGCTGGTGTACGTCTTTGACATAAAGGTGGGCTTTTTGAAATTGTAAACTTGGCTCTGTAGGGTCCCAGATTTCTGTATCTGTCTCCTCAGATGATAAGTTGCCTGAATGTTCCAGGGCAGCCAAGTCTCCTGATTTTTGTTCCCCCCCGGTGTGGAAAAAGTTAACAGAGTCACTCTGTTTAGGGCTGCCAATTAAGCTTCCTCATCTGCCCTTCTGTTTCCAACTGCCACAGGGTTGTTTCTCTTCTGGTGCCCGGGACAGTCCACTATAGCTAGTTCCTTATGGCCCTGCACTGCTGAGCCAAGGTGGAGGATCTCATCTTTATTTTTTATTTTTTTCCCGGCAGAGGTTAATAGCCCGCATTGTTGGTAAATAGTCCCGAGCATATGAACAGTGGCAAATGCATAGTGGCTATCAGTTTATATGGTGGCCCTTTTCCCTGTTGCTAGTTCCAATGCTTTCATAAGGGCAATCAGTTCTGCTTTTTGGACTGATGTCCCTTCTGGGAGACCAGAGTATCAGATGAAATCAGTTTTGCTAACTGCTGCTTCTCCAGCCCGCCGCTTACCATCTTGGAGGAAGCTGCTGCCATCCGTAAACCATACGACTTCAGGGCGAGGCAGTGGCTGATCCTTCAAGTCTTGTTGTATACTGGTTTCCTTGCCAGTATGTGTTGACACTCATGAGTGACGGGTCCTGATGATTCTTCTGGCAGCAGTGTAGGTGGGTTGAGTGGAGCAGGGGGTCCCAGCGTTATTCTGTCTTTGTCAAGCAAGAGGCTCTGGTAGTGGTTTATTCTGGAGTTTGATTGCCACCTCTCTGGAGGCTAACAGATGATGCTCTCCAGGGCATGGGGGGCTATAATGGTTAGCTTCTGTCCCAACGTTAATTAATGAGCATCTTTTATTAGAAAGGCTGCCGCTGCTATAGCACTTAAGCAATGGGGCCACCCGCTAGCCAATGGGTCCAGTTTTTTGGATAAATACGCTACTGGCTTTTTCCAAGGTCCCAAAGACTGAGTGAGCACTCCCCGTGCTATTCCTTTCTTTTCCTCGATATAGAGAGTGAAGGGTTTTCTACATCTGGGAGTGCTAAGGCCGGAGCAGATAGCAGCACCTTTTTTTGACATTATCAAAAGCTTGTTGGTGCTCAGGGGTCCATTGGAAGTGGGCATCCCCCTTTATCAGCGGGTATAAAGGGGCAGCCAGAGATGCGAACCCAGGAATCCATAACCTGCAAAAGCTGGCAGTCCCAAGAAACTCTCTGAGTTTTCTCTTATTAGATGGGGGCAGTATCTGCAAAACGGTTTTTTTTCTGGGCTCAGGGAGCCATCGTTTGCAACCCCTAAGAGAATAACCCAGGAAGATTACTTCTTGCTGACAAGTTTGGGCCTTTTGGCAGAAGCCATATATCCAAGCCGAGCAAGCTCGAATAATAGTGCTTGGGTCCCAGACTCATAGGTCTCCTTGGTGTTGGCTGCCAGTAGAAGATCATCCACTATTGGAGTAGGGTGACTTCGGGGTGTGCAGTTTTGAAGTCATTGATGTCTCTGTGGAGGGCTTCATCAAAGAGAATGGGGGATTTTTTGAACCCCTGTGGGAGTCTAGTCCAGGTTAGTTGGCCAGATGTTCCAGGTTCTGGGTCTATCCACTCTAAAGCTAACAGCAACTGACAGTCCTTATGTAGAGGCGAGCAGAAGTAAGCATCTTTTAAGTCCAGCACAGTGTACCATTTCTGCTCCGGATTCAGAGTGCTAAGCAAATTATATGGATTGGGTACTGTGGGGTGAATGTCCTGCACTCTGTTGTTTAATCTCTCTTAGGTCTTGAACAGGACGGTAGTCCCCAGTTCCTGGCTTTCTTACTGGTACCGGGGGGTGTTCCAGGCTGATTGACAGGGCCTTAGGACCCCAAGACCCAGGTATTTATGAATATGGGGCCTTATCCCATCCTTAGCTTCTTTGCTTAGAGGATATTGTTTAACACTAATTGGAGACGCAGAGGCTTTTAATTCTACTACTATTGGAGGTTGTTGATGGCTAGACCTAACCCAGCAGTTTCTGCCCAGGCATTAGGATAATCTTTTATCCATTTCTGGGGTAGTTTGCCTGTTTGATCAGTCCTAGGGGACGCGAAGAGTTGATGTTCATCTTCTACAGACATAGTCAAAGATGTTACTATGGGAGTTAATACTGCAGGCTTTAGAACCCCCACTTGGGGACCATTAGGGTTAAAGGTTATTCTAGTCCAGAGTTTTGTAAGCATATTCCTGCCCATCAATGGGGCCGGGCATTCTGGGATTACTAGGAAAGAGTGGTGGACTTTTTCCTTTCCGAGGTCCATATTCATCTTAGTTGTCCAAGCCTGATATCTACTGCCATTAGCCCCTTGAACTAGGGACGATTTAATTGATAGGGGGGCCAGTGAAGTCTTAAGGGCTGAGTATACTGCTCCTGTAATCACTTCAAAGTTCACTGTGTTCCCCTCAACTTCAAATTTTACTCTGAGCTGGGGGAGGGGATCTGAGCCCCGAATTTCCTAGTCCTCTTCTAGAGTCAGCACGGCGGGCTGGCGTGGCTGCTTCTTTTGGGGGCACTCTTTGGCCCAGTGTTCTTTTTTATTACAGTGGGCACATTGATTTGAGGCCAACGGCAGCCTTTGGCGTGGGCCCAGGTATGCCTTTATGTATCCCTGCTTTTTAACTTCTGGCCTATTTGCTGCTGTGACCAGAACCTTAGGCAATGCTTTACTCTGCCATTTGCTTCTTTCCTCCTTCTTTTGTTCCCTTTCCTTCTCTCTCCTCTATTCCCTTTCCTCCTCAGTTTCTCTCTTATAATATACTTTCTCAGCTTCTCTGACTAAATCTCTTAAGGTCATATCTTATAATCCATCTAGACGTTGTAACTTTCTCTTAATATCTAGGGCAGTCTGCTCGATAAAGGCCATTGCAACAGATGGCTTTTGGTCTTCTGCCTGAGGATCAAAAGGAATATATTTCCTATACGCTTCCATAATTCTATCCAGAAACATAGAAGGAGACTCATTAGGCCCTTGGATAATCTCTCTTACCTTGGCCAAATTAGTCGGCCCTCTGGCGGCCGCTCAGAGACCCACTATTAGAGAATGGCGATAAGTGGACAGATGCTACCTACATTCAAAGGTGTTGGGGTCCCAGTTGGGTCGGTTCATGGGCCCGTAGGGACAGAGAGGGAGCATCACTGGGGCTTCCGAGTTTTATATTATTTATCTCCTGCGGGTTCCTTTAGGTGGCCCAGCTTCCTTCAGGGGAGCAGGGTCTGCTGCTGCTCCGGGGAAGTCCCTGGAGGGCTTGGGTCTGGCCCAATTGCCTCTAGGCGGCAGAGAGGCTGAGTCAGCGGCGGGAGGATCATCTGGAACATGTTGTGGGTTGGGGAGCGAGGGTAGAGGATAAGGAGAGAGAGGAGTGTCCAGTCTTCTGACTCAGAATGGAGGGAAGAGGGGGAGGAGCAGAATGTTGGAATGATAAGATCGTGGGGGAAGGGGTATATGGCTGTTAATCTAGGTGGCCAAGTGGCCCCGGTGAAAGACAATATCTCTGACTTTTCGGATTAGAGGGAAGTGGAAGGATTCTTCTCGGGGCCATCCGACTCCTAGGATGGGCCATTCTGAAGCACAGAGAGTCTGCCAGATCCGGCATTTTACTGAAAAAGAAAGATTCTTGGTACTTGAGCGAACATCAGTCCAATGATCAAGGTTAAGGGACAGAGGCATGGAAGTGCTTTGTCCCATAATGTCCCATAATGGGAGTTACTCAAACAGGGACAGTGAATACACAAACGTGACACAGACAAAGACAAACAGTAAACGTTTAACATGAGTCCAAGAAAAAGATTAGAACTGAGTAACTGGGCCAATCCTGATGGGTTAGACAATAAAGACAGACAGTAAACTCAACATGAGTTCCTGACAATGAACAAAACTGAGTAGCCAGCAAAACCTGATGGGCTGGAAAACCGAATCCTGAAGCAAAAAATTACCGAGTTGAGGAATCTACTAATCCTCAATTTCCCGAGTCCTCTGGAGTTTCCCCCAGGGACGTGGCCTGTGACTCTGTGACACATCTGTCAGCCACCATCGCAGAGAGCTAATGTTCTTCACCGACAGCCATTTTGCCAAGCCCTAACCTGAAACCTGAAACCAGAAAGAGGCACCTTAATTACTCTGAAAGGAGTCCATTGGGGTCTTTTGTTCGTCACTGCTGGATTTCTCAGCTAGGGCCTCCAGATGAAAAGGTGGGCCGAACTTCGGAGGAAAAGACCACCAAGAGAATTTCTCATGAAACAGCAAAGGGTTTATTGGGGGTCCAGCATGCTGGGGCTCAGAGCTCACTTCACAGGAGCAAAAAACAAAGAGCCCCAAGAACAACATGAGCAGATTTTATATACATTCTTTAGAGAGGGCAGGGACTTAACATACATCCTAGCTTCCTTTAGCAAATCACCGTATACTGTGGGAAAATCAAATAACAACTATAAAACATGATTTGCACATTCATTGGTGGGAACAGTTCAGGCAGGGGGTGATTGGTCAGCCCTGAGAAGGGGTATACATTTAAACTGATTGGTTGAAGCCCTGAGATGTATATGTGCTTAGCTGCACGGTTTTTGGGAAGAGGTTGTTAAGTAACTAGGTGGTCAGGGAAGATTTCAACACACATCTAATGGGTAGTTCCGGGAATTGTCTTAACTGCCACAGGAATTTCAGGTTCTGCGTGCAGCCTGGAAACTTTACAGAACCTGTTTCTTTACGTTTCAATTTCAATTTCTTTTATTCTTTCAGAACCTTACAAAGGAAGGCGAGAGACTTCATCAACAATGACTGCAATTTTGGCCATTTTGGTTTTGGAAGCAGACATGGGATCATTTTTAGATCCATACGGTGCTGGTAATCAAAGCCACAGCCTCACACAGGGCCAAGAGGCTGATTAAGACACATCCCTTTCCAAAGCAATTACTTCTCTGAGGTCAGTCACTGAACTCAGTCTCTGAGGGGAATCACAAAAGAGTTCAAGCCCAGGTGGACCCAGTCATCTCTTCCAAACTCCACACAAATGACCACAATTAAAACCAAAACACTCCACCAAGGCCCTCATCTTCTTCCATATATACATTCATCATAACCTCTGACTGGATGTTTCCATGAATGGCACAGCCAAAGAGAGTTTCCAAAATAAGGTCTCTTTCCCTTCATTTGCCTAACCTCAGGGTAGCCTGGACACCATTTCTGTGAACCAGGATTGATCACATAGGTCTGCCATTAATACTGCTCTGCTTCTCCAATTTGAGGCCTACTGACTGTCAGGTATAGTTTCTTCATGTGATTTGGAGTCATGAGAAAACCCAATCATCTCTACAGGGCATGAAAGAACTCATTTGTCCCAAAGGATCCCTATTCTCACTTGATGGAGGTCAGGAACCTAAAAGAGGAAGGTGAGAAACTTCATACACCATGACTGATCTTTTTTGCATTTTGGTTTTGGATGCACACATTGGATTTTTCTTTAGATCCAACTGGTGCTGAGAATCTAAGCCACTACCTCACACAGGGCAAAGAGGCAGATTCAGACACATCCCTTTCCAAAGCATTTAAGCAAAGAGCCACAGGTGATGCCCATTTATTACCATTTGAAAACAGTTTTCTTCAGGATTCACAAAGGGCTGGCCTGAGGAAAAGACCTTCCTGACATTCATGGCAACAGGCAAATAGGTTAGCAAAAGGCCCAAAGCAGGGTTTCTCCACTGAGACTTTCCTGGTCACACTGATATCTGAGTTTTCTGAGATGCTCGCATTCCCTTCAGCTATCCAGTACATGGCCATGTCACAGAGCTTGGAGGTCGTACATATCGTGGACACAAAACCATGAGCCTATTCTGGAGAGTGGCCAGAATTCAGGAAGAAAACCGGAGCTTAGGAAGATAGTAGGTGTTGTTAACTAGATTTATAACACTTACCCTATATCATGCAAAAGGCAAGTCCAAATATACACCATGCCTCCTCTGAACTGCTTGTATTTCTATTCTGTTTGGGTTATTTTTCTCCATCATATTAGGATTAGTTGTCAGAGTGTAGTAGGGTATGGGTTAGTGTCAGTTGTCCCGGCCGGCGGGACACATCAACGTGGGCAAGAAACTTAGTTGGGGAGGAATGAAGGGACAAGAGACACGAGAGATTACAGCAAGACTGGAGTTCTGATCATGCTGCAAACTTTTATTGTTCTCACATGGAAATTTATATGCTGTGGATGGGAAAGCTCTCTTATCGGCAGTTGCTGGATGTCTTCAGAAAGTGAGATAACCTCAGGATGTTGCCGGAAGACAGATGGCTGCAGGATGTCTCAGGGAGATAGATGGCTGCGGGATGTCTCCCAGGCAGGATATCTCCCAGGGGGCTGTTTCTTTTCAGTGTCAGGCTATACTTTGAAGGAGAACTTCCTTCTAGCCCCTGACCTCTCCCCCTTTCTTATATAAAATATTTGACCATACCTTACCGGCCAATGTTTTAGGGGGTGATAGAGGCTCTGTTTCTCTAGCATTCCTTTGAATATCTCCTGATTCGAGAGAGCATGTTTACAAGATTTCGTGGTGGCCTTGGCATATTTTTGGAGGAGACGGCTTTAAAAGGGAAGCATGCCGACCGCCATGCACCAGAGCGTGTCACTAAGAGGTCTTCTGTTTTGGTATCCGTGGATCCATCCTCCTGCAGTCCATCCTGCATCCTCCGTTATTATGGCCTAACGTCTCACTCCATGGGTGCATCCCCCCCCAAGTGAAGGGGCCCATGGAGGACGAACCCTTATGGCAATGGCAGAAGATGGTTGGTCAGAGCTGTTACTTATAGTTTAATGTAAGAAAGAGAGATCTGTGGGGATGTAAACTTAAGAAATAAGCCTGTGAGAAGGGTAGAACATCCTTTTAAATGTTGGCAGCATGGTCTTCCATCTCCAGGTGATGATAGTGGACCTGTATGGGCTTAGAGGCCAAAATATTAATGTGTTCTATAATAAATTGTACAAGCCTGTTTATAATGCAGGGTCCTATGGACACCATTAAAAGTAAACCCAACAAAGGGCCTAATAGGGGAAGAAGGTAGGGTAGAAATCCATTAAACCCAGTCCAGAGGGGATTTTCAAAAAGTTCCCTTCATCTCTTTTCTATATCTTCTTGAAGCTGCTTAATTTTAGTGCGTACTATGACTGATTTATTGGCATTAAAGCAGCATGGTGCCCCTAAGGCCAAGCAAATACCTCCCTGGTTAGCTGTCAGTAAATCTAAGCCTTCTCTGTTTTGAAGGAACACTTCTGCCAGGGAGTCTACTAGGTCCTGCAAATCTCTAATGGTTCCTGATAGAGTTTTTACATCATTTATAAGTTGTTGAGACAGGCGACGCTAAGAGTGTATAGCCATGCCTAAGCCAGCTGTACCTGTGTTCACAGCAGCTGTTATTCCAAGGCTGGCAAAGAGTGGTAAGGCCTGTATTGCCCACCTGTGTCTTTTGACTAAGGTGTCTAGACTAGGAATGCATAGAGTTTTGTCTCCTGGGACAATAGTTATATCAGGGAGTAATAAGGCAAGAACACAGCCAACGGTCCAATTCGATGGAAGCCTCAGGAAGGCCGAGTTTCCTCCACACATAAAAACTGTGCCATTGGAGGGACAAAGAGATGGGGTGGGTGAGAAATAGTTTTGTACTGTTGAGCAATTTCCAAAGGAAGGAACTCCAACATCAATATCATAGGTATTATTTTGCATCGCGCCTAAAAGACATATTGTAAAAGTGCCTATAGACTGTACTTTAAAAGGAAATCTGGGTTGGCATGTATTATCATCGTCTATGATAGAATTAATAGGAACTGCAATAGGCATGATTGCCCCTGTTGTCATGGAGAGCCAGCAATCACCAGCAAAGGTGGGGTTGGAATTATTAAGCAAGGAGAAGGTAGTTTCCAAAATATCTAATATATTGTTATCTAAACCGGGGAGCTGGCATTTTCTCTATATTAAGAGATGATATGTGAGCTCAGGGATTTGGGGTTTCAAAAGTTTGATTATCTGAGGATGCTTGACAGCATAAGGGAATCCTCCACCATCAGCGACCCCTGTAGGTGCCTTAATGGGGCAGAAGGGGGGTTTACCAACAGGGCCTTGGCACCCAGCTGACTGTAGCTTGGTGTATTTGCCTTCTCCTCCCCGGTCAAAAAGAACGGGGGTATAATGAATAGTGGTCCCTCCTGCTGCATGAGTTTTAGTTAGGGAGGCTTCAAAAAATTGTTCTCCCTTCTTGTTGACACAAATTGAGGCCGACGCATAACAAGTGGCATGCATCTCTTGGGTATGCGTTCAAGTTGCAGAACAATTTTAGAGAGCATTATTTGTACTAGGGGGAATAATCTTTGGCTTGTTAATACATACCAATTTAGGCTGATGAACTCCTCTGAGTTTATGGTCAACCTCGGCCCGGAGGTAAGCCACCTTAGTCACGCAGTCAGCAGTCTGGGTCAAACTAGTGGGAGCCTGAGCCCAAGATCCTCCCTTGCGTTCACAGGGAGGGCCAAAAAGGTACTCCATGATGTTGGAAGGTGGATGGCCAAAGCCTCCGTGTACAATCCTGTTCAGCAGAAGTGCCTTAAGTAGGATCCTCACACAGATTGTTGGCTGCATCTGAAAAAGAGGAAAATTTGTCCTCAGGGTGAGGGCCTCCATCCCTGTGTTGAGGTAAGCCATTAACCTGTTTAACCAGGCGTTCTGGTAACCATCTTGGGGCTGCTTGCTCTTGGTCCAAAACACAAGCTGAGCCTCGTCCACAGATGAGGACAGGACCTGGGCCTTTCCATTTATTTGTAAGGGGATTGTGCCACATAACAGGTGGGCGAACAGAATTGGACGAGGATTGCCAGTGTCAGTCTGCAGCCGAATGGCCTTCATTGTCTAGGGAAAGAAAAATAAGGGCAAATAAAGCATGATTAAGGCGATGCCTGTGAGTGGTAAATACAAGTGCAGAAGCATTAAAGCGGGTTAGCCAAGTCTTTAGGTAAGGTGGGCACGTTCCACAATGCCTGAGGCTTGTATGGAATTCCAGTAGTATGACAAATTTGCGAGGAAGCACAAAACTGTTTAAACTTGGCACTGGTATATGCAGGACAATTATCTTGTTTTTAATATGTATTGGTTTACCCATTACGGAAAACACTGAAACAAGATGAGAAAGGACATCTTTGATAGCCTCTCCAGAATGTGGAGATGCAAAAATAAGGCCGCTGAAGGTATCTACAGAAACGTGTATATATTTGGTTTTTCCAAATTCAGAAAAATGAGTAACATCCATTTGCCAAAACTGATTGGACAGTAATCTTCGGGGGTTAACTCCCAAGTGTTGAATGGGGAGGGAGACAGGGCAACCAGGGCATGCTTTTACTATTTCTCGTGCCTGTTGCCTGGTAATTTTACATAGTTATCGAAGGTTCTGGAAATTTAGATGGTGAAGATTGTGTAAATCCGTGGCCTTTTGAATGGAGCCAACAAAAATTGAAAAGATGAAACGAGTTGCTGCATCAGCTTTGGCATTACCTTGTGTTAGAGGGCTGGGAAGATCAGAGTGTGCCCTGATGTGTCCTAAGAAAAATGGGTGTTGTCTGGCCTGAATTAGCTTCTGAAGCTGGTGAAACCGATGGGCCACATTGGAAGAAGCCTTAATGGTGGGTGAAATCTGAAGCAGGGGCACAGAATGAGCAATGTAGGCACTGTATGTATAAATATTAACAGGATTATCAAGAAATGTTTTAAAAACTTGTGTTATGGCAAACAATTCCACAAACTGTGCTGAATGATAGACAGTATCAAAGGTGTTAGGTTGGTTATTGAGAACAAAGACTGCTAGGCCATTACTGGAACCATCTGTAAAGACAGTAAGGACTTGAGGAATGGGAGCCTTTTGAGTAATTTTGGCAAAAATAAATGGATGTAACTGGACAAAATATAAAAGGGGGTCATTGGGGAGGTGGTTATCAATTGTTCTCAAAAAGCCATTCATTCTCTGTCTGTAGTAAAAATTGGGTTTGGTCTTTAGTATATGAAATTAAAATATTATCATGGTCTTTGCCAAAATGTTGTCGAGATAGCAAACGACATTTAAAAATAATAGAAGCTACCTGAGCAAGAAAAACAGTAATAACCTTGGAGAATGTGGTGGGTAAATGGACCCAAAGCAAAGGCAGCCTTTATTTCTAAAATGTGTATTTCGCTGCCGAAATATTCCTGTGGGTGTATGAGGAGTGTGTTAAATAACCAGAACCAGAGGATGGTTATAAGAATGTTCTGTAAAAAACTGTTTGGCAATGGCTTCTGTGACTTGGTTTAATGCCTGTCATGCCTCGGGAGTAAGCTTTTGAGGGGAGGAGGGGTGGGAATCACCTCTCAAAATATCATTAAGGGACAAAAGTATACAAGTGGGTAATTTTAAATATGTTTTTAGCCATTGAATATTCCCCAGTAATTTTTGAAAATCATTAAGGGTGTGAAGATGGTCCACCCATAGTTGTATCTTAGGAATTTGGATCTGATTATCTTGAAGTTTAAGGACCAAATAGGTATAACAGTCCTGTGTTTTAACCTTATTAGGAGCTATCTGTAGTCCCAAGGTTGTGAGGATTTTGTAAAGGTCCAAGTAACAATTATTAAGGTCATGGTTATTAGGTGCAGCAATTACAAATCATCCATATAATGTAAAATATAAATTTGTGGCCATAGCTCTCTCACAGGGTCTACTGCTTGAGCAACATATTTTTGGCAAAGACTAGGGCTGTTGGCCATACCTTGGGGAAGAACCTTCCATTGAAATCTCTGCATAGAGCCCTGAAAATTAAGGTGAGGGAGACTAAAGGCAAAATAGTGTCTATCCTCAGGATGTAAAGGAATGGTAAAAAAAAAAAAAACCAATCTTTTAAGTCAATAATCATTTTACAATAGTTTTTGGGAATAGCCACTGGTATGGGAATGCCTGGCTGTAGTGCTCTTATTCGGCACATAGGTTTATTAATGGCACACAAATATTGTAAAAGGCACCACTTGCCTGATTTTTACTTGATAACAAAAATTGGAGTATTCGATGGTGAGGTTGAGGGCTCTACATGGCCGGCTGCCAGCTGTTCCTGCACTAACATGGAGGCAGCCTCCAAATTTTCTTGGGTAAGGGACCATTGATCCAACCACACAAGAGTCTGAGTCACCCAAATAATTTTATCTCCATGGGGTACAGGAGAGTCAGAGACTGACACTAAAAATCCGAATACCCAAGTCCATATGTATTTCTTTTTTGTATGGGTTTTATTGGCTCAACCAGTCCTTGTCTCAGTCTCCCAAGGCCTATACCAGGGACAAAATAAATACAAAGCATTTGATGAGTCACCATGGAATTGGGACTGGCATGAATGACTTCCATTTGACTCAAAATATCTCGGGCGATAGGTTAACAGGGAGGTCAGGAACAATGAAAGGAGTGACAATTCCCTTATTACCCTCTTTATCAGTCCAGATAAGAGCCGTAGAGCTGACCAGAGGATTTTTTGACTGTCCTATCCCTTTAAGGTCAGTCAAGGATGGGGTGAGGATCCAAGCTGATGACCAATATTTTTGAGAAATAATTGTGGCATCAGCTCCAGTATCTAGAATTCCTTGGAATTCCTTTCCTTCAATAAGTAAGGAAATGGTGGGTCTATTTTGAGAAACGGGTTGAACCCAATTTACATCAGAGCAGCCCAAGGAGGCAGTCCCCCGCGGTAGGTTTGGGTGGTTAAGTGCCTCCTGGATTCAAGGGAAGGAGTATTAATTGTGCAAGACTTGTTCCTGCTGGGATGGCCAAAACTCCATTAATAGCTGTGGCCATTATTTTTTTTTCTCCAGTGAAGTCATTATAATTAATGCCATGGAAGACCTGAACACCATGTAAGTTAGTAGAGGCTCTTCCAAAAATAAGGGCACAGATATGAGATGGAGGGGGACCCATAATTCCAGTGGGTATTATCTGGGGCCCTTGCATTGAGTCTAATATAGTTTCAGTGGTGGCACAGATGTCCAATCCTGCGCTGCCTGGAGTGGCTAGTTGGAGGGAAGCAATTGTGGAGAAGAATTTTGAGGTAGGTTGGGAGTTTGGAAGGGAAAAAATCTTATTGCCCCTGGTTTTGTCCTGGGGGATGTCGTGCCCCGGGGCTGGCCCCGCAGGGAGTTTCCCAAGAAGCAGGAAAAAATAGGCTGTCTGAGGGCATTTGTCTTAGATCTACACTCACTGGCCCAGTGATGACCTTTACCACATCTAGGGCAAAGGGTAGCTTGGGGCGGTATAGCCCCAGTTGAAGGAGATGCTATTCCTAGGCTTTCTTTGCCTGTCGGACACTTGCGTGCAAAATGGCCAGGTTGTTTACAAGTAAAGCAAGTACGTGAGCCAGGATTGTGAAAGGTCTTGGTAAAGGTGACACCTAGGGCAAGACCCATGGCATGAGCTGCACCTACCCCTGCATAGAGTCTAATAAAGTCAGAAAGTTTCCCTTTATCCTTATGTGGTTGAAGAACATCCTGACATGCCGGGTTGGCGTTTTCAAAGGCAAGATGTTTTACAAAAGAGCTTTTGTTTTCACTTGGTCCAAGCAAGCATTCCACAGCTAGGTTAAGCCTGGGAACAAAGTCGCTATAAGGCTCGTCGGGCCCTTGTCGAATTTTTGCCAGGGAAGTGGTAGCCGAGACTTTTGAGGGAGGTGTCTCCAAGCATGTAAGCCAGCCATCTGAATCTGCATCAAAAGTCCAGCAGGGAAATGTGCCTGTTTAGTTTTAGTGTCAAAAGGCTCATTGCCCACTAGCTTAACATAAGTCCCGGACTTAGAGGAGGCCTTAGTTAAAATTTTTTGAGCAGTTTCCCGACAGTGCTCTTTGAAATCTGCATTCCATAACAGGAAGTCTCTGGCACTGAGGGTAGCTTGGTCTAAAAATTTCCAATCATTGGGAGTAAGTCATTGTGTGCTGTGGCTTTCTAATAAAGCCAACATGTAGGGTGCAAAGGGGCCATAGTGAGCACAAGCCTTTTTAAGTTTTTCAGGAAAATGCAGGCTTAATTTTTTGTAGACTCTGGGTTCCTGCCTGCCTAGGGCTGAACTCCTCATCCTCTGAGTCCTGATCTCCTTATTCCATTTCTCCGCTTCCTCCTCTTGATCCTCGTCTAAGTCTTTGACCTCAGCCTGGGCAGGCTTATCTATCTCACTGGTGGTGACTGGGAAGGCGAGCACAGGTTGATGGAGTGGCTTCGCCTTTGTATTAGACCACTGTAGGCCAGTTACTTTGACTCCATACCTAAGGCTAATGAACAGAGCTCAGGGTGAAGGGATCTTAATTCTTTTAAAGGTTGGATCTGTTCCTGTCTATGTTGGAAGGATGCTCACAAAGGAGCCAGTTTAGGCAAGGGAAGTGGGGAAAAAATATCTGGGGGGGGCATTTGTACCCTGAAGGGCCAGAGCACAAAAGGCAGGAGGGATATAGGAGGGGTTGGATGTGTAAGTCCTATAGGCTGTGGCAGGGTCTTGAGAGGTGCAGGGTCTTCTGAATGGTAGCGAGCTGCTTCCTTCTCCAAGGTAGCCTCCTCTACAGGGGTCAATGAGTCTCCGGAATTTAAAACTGGATAAAGGCAGTTGGTAACCATTGGAGCCTTAATCCTTAGGGTGGTATTTTGAGGGGGACCAGGAAGGTTCCCATGGTCCTGGGGAGCCTGAGAAGGGTCTATGTCTATACTAACTGATGGGCATGCCGAGGGGATACGAGAAGTATTTGCATAGCCTCTTCCCCAACCTCGACAAGTTTTAAGGTACCATTGTCAAAGGGTGAACTTTTAAGAATTTCATTAATTAAGTTCCAGTAAGAAAAGGTGGGAACAGGCACTTTTTCTGGGCCAAAGGATTCATAATAATCTTTTAAACAGTCTCCTACTCCAAGCCATCTTTTACCATCAATGGTCCTTTCAAGAGGAAACCATGGACACTGCTCTCTTATGTATGAAAAAAAAAATTAAGTCTTTTTTCTAAACACGCGCCCCCATGTCTGCAAGGACTCCTTGTAGCCTGACAAAAACAAATCATATGACGAAACTGCTTGTCCCATAGTGGGTCAATCACCGTGCGTCATCCCCACGCTCCTCCTGGATCTGTCTCTCGGTGGTGTCTTCTGCAGTTATTGGAAGCTCCGCTTGACCAAATCTTCCAGGAGGACGGGGTCCCCCTCAATCAAAAGCTCAAGCCCCAGTCGGTGGGCGCCAGATGTCCCAGCCGGCAGGACACATCAACGTGGGCAGCGAACCTAGATAGGGAGGAATGAAGGGACAAGAGACACGAGAGATGACAGCAAGACAGGAGTTCTGATCAAGCTGCAAACTTTTATTGTTCACACAGGGGTATTTGTATGCTGGATGTGGGAAATCTCTCTTATCGGCAGTTCCTAGATGTCTTCACAAGGTGAGATAACCTCAGGAAGTTTCAGAAAGACAAATGGCCGCAGGATGTCTCAGGGAGACAGATGGCTACAGGATGTCTCTCAGACAGGATGTCTCCTGGTGGCTGTTTCTTGTAAGTGTCAGGCTATTCTTTGAAGTAGAATAGAATTCCTTCTACCTCTGACAGTCAGGGATTCAGTATTTCGAATAGAAAATTGGAAAATGAATCCAATGTTTATGCAAATATGTGCTACCCAAAAGTCTTCCCACTCTCATTCAGAACAATGCCTTGACATTACCTTCACCCCAAGTAAGACACAATAAGAGAAGAAGAGTTAGAAAATCTGTGAATACACATCTGGAATGGAAAATTCTCAGTAGTTAACAACCTTGGAGGTGGTAGAGGTGTTTCGAAAACTAAGGTACATGGTAAAAACTCCACAAACATGGAGCTCTGTTGGCCTAAAGACTTCTTGAGAAACTGCCTCTGAGGTTGGGCACTTGAAATATATGTTGTTGTCAGGAGTTTTAACTTCCTTTGTAGTGAGACCATCAAATCTGGGTCTGCATCTGTGTGACCTGGAGCACATGGTTTCTTATTTTCCAATAAACATGAGGCAGCAGGGCTGAATTCTCTCTTTGTAGGTAATTTGTTGCCATTTGGGGGCAAAGTGTCTCCCAGTGTGGACTTTGAAGCCATTTGGTCTTCCTCTACTTTTCATGGTGTTTCTTGCAGCTGCATTGGGAGTTTAGTATTTGCTTCACGAAATACGAAGAGGTCAACTAGGACAGAGTGCTGGAGGGAGTTCTGTTACGTGTGTTGGTTAAGGGTCTGCAGGAGAGTGCACCAACCAGGCTTCTATCCCACATAGCTTGCCCCCTTGACAATAGCAATCTGATTCTAAACATTGCCCTGAAACCTCTCCGTATAACAAGATGCCTTTACATACAAGGGTATGGGGGCTGCACCATGTCAGTCACAAACCATTTGGAAGCCAATGGCAGATCCACATGACCCCATCACAGATGTTTTAACAAACACCTACACTCCACTGCTCTAGGCCGACTACTCATCGGGCTCCAAATTACTGGCATCTCTGTTCTACATGATTTTCATGAAACCCAGTCAATCAAGGCATTGTCTGGTACACTCATGATCATCTATAAGACATCCAAAGGTTCTCCACTGACACCTGTTCATGGGAATTTCAAAAATTTAATGGTATTTATCTAGCCTTTTTTCAAGGATGAAGTTTGAGGCACTGTGGTGTTTAATTCATTCAGGAACCATGAAATGGAGAGGAAGCTTATTTCAATGAAATCTCTGGAGAATTCTAACAGGCAATGATTCCCAACGATAGGCTAAAAGGTCACATTAAGCCAGGCATTTGAGGTCTACAATGTGTGATCCTTTTGTGCTTTGACTTGCAACTATGGCTGCCAATTCTTTAAAAATAAAATCATGTGATATCCTTCCTGAGATTCCCAGTGCTCTGTGGAAAGCCACCCTGGGCCTTGATCTCAGTTTCCAAGGGCGACTCTCATGCGTGGCCTCCTAAAATCCCAACACAATACATGGCAATACTTCTTTGAGGTCAGTTCCATAACTCAGTTTCTAAGGGGAATCACACCAGTGTTCAAGCCCAGGTGGACCCAGTCATCTCTTCCAACGGCCACAAAAATGACCACAATTAAAACCAAAACACTCCCACATGGCCCTCATCTTCTTCCATATAGACACTAATCATAACCTCAGGCTGTAGGTTTCCATGAGGGCCAAAGCCAAAGACAGTATCCAAAATAAGGTCCCTTTCCCCCATTTGCTTAAAGTCAGTGTGGCAGGGAGACCCTTCATGTGAACCAGAAGTGATGAAAGAGGCCTGCCCTTAATACTGCTCTGATTCTCCATTTTGTGGCCTAATTACTGTGGGGTTTAGATTCCTTATGTTAATTGGGGTCATGAGAAAACCCAAGCACCTATGGCCTAGCCTCTGTAGTGATTTGAAGAACTCATTTGACCCAAAGGATCCGTATTCTCAAAGATGGAGGTCAGGAACTTTACAGAGGAAGGTAAGAGACTTCATCCACAATGACTGCTCTTATGGGTATTTTGGTTTTGGATGCACACATGGGATTTTTTTAGATCCATTAGGTGCTGAGAATCTAAGCCACAACCTCACACAGGGCCAAGAAGCTGATTCAGACACATCCCTTTCCAAAGCAATTAAGCAAAGAGCCAAAGGTGATGCCCATTCATTTCCATTTGAAAACTCTTCAGTCTTCACAAAGGGGTGGCCTGAGGCAAAGACTTTCCTGACATTAAGGGCAATAGTACAATAGGTAAGCAAAAGGCCCAAAGCAGGGTTTCTCCACTGAGACTTTCCTGATCACACTGATATCTGAGTTTTCTGAGATGCTCACCATTGCCTTCAGCTATCCAGTACATGGCCATGTCACAGAGCTTAAAGGTGGTACATATCTTGGACACAAAACCATGAGCCTATTCTGGAGTTTGGCCAAAATTCAGAAAGAAAATAGGATCTTAGGAAGATATTAGGAGTGGCCGATCCATATGGCAAGCCGTAGACCATTCATAAATAGGACAGGATGAACGCTGGTAAGATTTCTACTAGATAGGACATATGTATTGATGCGCTCTCTTTTCTAATGTCTACAACCACGGACACAGTGGGATACACAGACATAGAAACACTCGCCTTGTCAAAAGACTTACTAGAAACAATTCACACCAAACCAAACAAAACGACTTTCCTACCTATTCTCAGAACATGAGACAAAACCACAAACCCACACCCACACCCACACCCACACAGACCCCCAAGTAGGTCTGTGAAAATATGGAGTGTCCTTTGACTGGTGGGCCATAATATATTCCCCCATAATGGGCTGTTCTCTCTCAGATCTGGTCTCCGTGTCCAACTCTGTGAAGCTGTTAGGAGCCAGCGGTGAGCCACTACCTTCTTTCTCAGGAAAGGCCCCTCCTCAGACCTTCCTGGCATTAGGCCATCCTCACATCAGTAGGTACCAAGAAAGACTGTCTCTGTCCTTGGAAAATCCAAACAAGTTTGACCACTGGGACATGAACTGGGACTGGCTCTGGGTGCCTGACTTCCTGTATCCCAAGTTCAGAGAGTTCCATCACCAAGGAAGTGAGGTGAGGTCACTTCCTTCAGGAACTAAATGAGGTCACTGCCTTGGCAACAACTTTTTCCTAAAAGTTGCTTCTAAGGGTCCCATGAGATGGAGGATGCACCTACTCGCTCTGACATTTTCACAAGTTAGAATGGTATATCAACCATAGGCAACCGGGAACAGCTCTCCACACAGGCCTGGTTTGGTCCATCTTCTCTACATTAAGATGAAAGAGGCTGATTCAGACACATCCCTTCATCCTGACCAGGTTGTTTACCATGGAAGTCGACTTTTCCTCCCTCAGGTCCTTCATAGCTGCCTACATCTTCTCCATGGATCATTTCTGCATGGACCTTCGAGGTTCTCAGCAGGTGGAAGTTTCCCTACACTCCTGTATTGTAAGACAAACTCTGTCCCTGCTTTTCTGTAAAGTTAGATTGAGGGAACAGTGTATGGTTAGTGTAATAACAGGTTCGATTTGGGTTAGGAATCATTCTGCGCGATGAATAATGGTATTGGGAACCTGCGATATTTATTAAATTATATTGGTAAAATATATGTATGAAAACAGAAATCTAGGATTTGAAGCCCAGAAGGGCATTGGGCCCTTGATTGGGATACGTAGTGTTGAATTAGGTTCTGCACAGTTGTCTCAGATAAATCCATTTACAATGGCATAGGACCTTGTACATTGGATGATTGAATGAGGAAGAGAACATCCAGTGAAAAAGGGATAGTCGGTACGATTAGGTAGATAGTCGGTAGGATTAGGAAGAAGAGTGAGTACAGGATTTGGACGGAAATTTCTTTTTTTTTTTATTGGTTGTTCAAAACCCTACAAAGCTCTTGACATATCATATTTCATACATTAGCATACATTAGCTTCAAGTGAGTTTTGAACTCCCTTTTTTATCCAAGTACAGATTGCAGAATCACATGGGTTACACATCCAAATTTTTACATCATACCATACTAGTAACTGTTGTATTCTGCTACCTTTTCTATCCTCTACTATCCCCCCTCCCCTCCCCTCCCATCTTCTCTCTCTACCCCTTCTACTGTAATTCATTTCTCACCTTGTTTGTTTTCCCATTCCACTTACAACCTCTTATATGTAATTTAGTATAACAATGAGGATCTCCCTCCGTTTCCATGGAATTCCCCTTTTCTCTCCCTTTCCCTCCCACCTCATGTCTCTGTTTAATGTTAATCATTTCTTCCTGCTCTTCCTCCCTGCTTTATTCTTAGTTGCTCTCATTATATCAAAGAAGACATTTGGTATTTGTTTTTTAGGGATTGGCTAGCTTCACTAAGCATAATCTGCTCTAGTGCCATCCATTTCCCTGCAAATTCCAAGATTTTGTCATTTTTTAGTGCTGCGTAATACTCCATGGTGTATAGATGCCACATTTTTTTAATCCATTCATCCATTGAAGGGCATCTGGGTTGGTTCCACAATCTAGCTATTGTAAATTGTGCTGCTATGAACATCGATGTGGCAGTATCCCTGTAATACGCTCTTTTAAGGTCTTCAGGGAATAGTCCGAGAAGGGCAATAGCTGGGTCAAATGGTGGTTCCATTCCCAGCTTTCCCAGGAATCTCCATACTGCTTTCCAAATTGGCCGCACCAATTTGCAGCCCCACCAGCAATGTACAAGAGAACCCTTTTCCCCACATCCTCGCCAGCACTTGTTGCTGTTCGACTTCATAATGGCTGCCAATCTTACTGGAGTGAGATGGTATCTTAGGGTGGTTTTGATTTGCATTTCTCTGACTGCTAGAGATGATGAGCATTTTTTCATGTACTTGTTGATTGATTGTATGTCCTCCTCGGAGAAGTTTCTGTTCAGGTCCTTGTCCCATTTGTTGATTGGGTTATTTGTTATCTTATTGTCTAATTTTTTAAGTTCTTTGTATATTCTGGATATTAGGGCTCTATCTGACGTGTGAGGAGTAAATATTTGTTCCCATGATGTAGGCTCCCTATTTACTTCTCTTATTGTTTCTTTTGCTGTGAAAAAACTTTTTAGTTTAAGTAAGTCCCATTTGTTGATTCTTGCTATTAACTCCTGTGCTATGGGTGTCCTATTAAGGAATTTGGAGCCCGACCCCACTATATGTAGATCGTAGCCAACTTTTTCTTCTATCAGACGCAGAGTCTCTGATTTGATATCAAGGTCTTTGATCCATTTTGAGTTAACTTTTGTGCATGGTGAGAGGAGGGGGTTCAGTTTCATTTTGTTGCATATGGATTTCCAGTTTTCCCAACACCATTTGTTGAAGATTCTATCCTTCCTCCATTGCATGCTTTTAGCCCCTTTATCAAATATAAGATAGTTGTAACTTTGTGGATTGTTCTCTGTGTCCTCTATTCTGTACCATTGGTCCACCCGCCTGTTTTGGTACCAGTACCATGCTGTCTTTGTTACTATTGCTCTGTAATATAGTTTGAAATCCGGTATCGCTATACCGCCTGATTCGCACTTTCTGCTTAGAATTGCTTTTGCTATTCTGGGTCATTTATTTTTCCATATGAATTCCATGATTGCTTTATCTATTTCTACAAGCAATGCCTTTGGGATTTTGATTGGCATTGCATTAAACCTATATAGAACTTTTGGTAATATCGCCATTTTGATGACGTTAGTTCTGCCTATCCATGAACAGGGTATATTTTTCCATCTTCTAAGATCTTCTTCTACTTCTCTCTTTAGGGTTCTGTAGTTTTCATTGTATAAATCTTTCACTTCTTTTGTTAGGTTGATTCCCAAGTATTTTATTTTTTTTGAGGATATTGTGAATGGAGTGGTTTTCCTCATTTCCATTTCAGAAGTTTTGTTGCTGATATACAAGAATGCCTTTGATTTATGCGTGTTGATTTTATATCCTGCTACTTTGCTGAATTCATTTATTAGTTCTAGTAGTTTTTTTGTAGACCCTTTTAGGTCTTCTATGTATAAAATCATGTCATCCGCAAATAATGATAATTTAAGTTCTTCTTTTCCAATTTTTATGCCTTTAATTTCTTTCGTCTGTCTAATTGCTCTGGCCAGTGTTTCGAGAACTATATTGAATAGAAGTGGTGATAGAGGGCATCCCTGTCTTGTTCCAGATTTTAGAGGGAATGCCTTCAATTTTTCACCATTCAGAATGATGCTAGCCTGAGGCTTAGCATAGATAGCTTTTACAATGTCAAGGTAATTTCCTGTTATCCCTAGTTTTTCTAATGTTTCGAACATCAAGGGATGCTGTACTTGTCAAATGCTTTTTCTGCATCTATCGAGATGATCATATGGTTCTTATCTTTAAGTCTATTGATGTGGTGAATAACATTTATTGATTTCCGTATATTGAACCATCCTTGCATCCCAGGGATGAATCCTACTTGATCATGGAGCACAATTTTTTTGATGTGCCTTTGTATCCGATTCGCCAGAATTTTATTGAGGATTTTTGCATCTAGGTTCATCAGGGTTATTGTTCTGAAGTTTTCTTTCTTTGATGTGTCTTTGTCTGGTTTCGGAATCAACGTGATGTTGGCCTCATAGAATGAATTTGGAAGAGCTTCCTCTTTTTCTATTTTCTGAAATAACTTGAAAAGTATTGGTATTAATTCTTCTTTAAAAGTTTTGTAAAACTCCACTGTATACCCATCCGGTCCCGGGCTTTTCTTGGTGGGTAGTCTCTTGATTGCTTCTTCAATTTCATCCATTGGTATTGGTCTGTTCAAATTGTGTGTATCCTCCTGACTCAGTCTGGGCAAATCATATGTCTTAAGAAATTTATCGATGTCTTCACTATCTTCTATTTTATTGGAATATAGGTTTTCAAAATAATTTCTAATTGTCTTCTGAACTTCTGTAGCATCTGTTGTGATATTGCCTTTTTCATCCTGTATGTTAGTAATTTGAGTTCTCTCTCCTCTTCGTTAGCATGGCTAAGGATCTGTCAATCTTGTTTATTTTTTCGAAGAACCAACTTTTAGTTTTGTTGATTTTTTCAATAGTTTCTTTTGTTTCAATTTTGTTGATTTCCGCTCTGATTTTAATTATTTCTTGCCTTCTGCTGCATTTGCTGTTGTTTTGTTCATCCTTTTCTAGGGCTTTGAGATGAAGTGTGAGCTCATTTATTTGTTGGTTTTTCCTTTTTTTGAGGAATGACCTCCAGGCGATGATGGTTAGGGTAATAACAGGTTCGATTTCGGTTAGGAATCATTCTGCGCGATGAATAATGGTATTGGGAACATGCGATATTTATTAAATTATATTGGTAAAATATATGTATGAAAACAGAAATCTAGGATTTGAAGCCCAGAAGGGCATTAGGCCCTTGATTGGGATACGTAGTGTTGAATTAGGTTCTGCACAGATGTCTCAGATAAATCCATTTACAATGGCATAGGACCTTGTACATTGGATGATTGAATGAGGAAGAGAACATTCAGTCAAAAAGGGATAGTCGGTACGATTAGGTAGATAGACGGTAGGTTTAGGAAGAAGAGTGAGTACAGGATTTGGACGGGAATTTCTTTAGCAATAGGCTTTCAGTTAGAGAGTGAATGTAAATGTCAGCACATATGAAAATTCAGTCACAATGATGAACTTTGAAAAATATGTAAAAAAGCAGATAATAATAGAGACTTTACAAAATCAGGCAAAGTATAAAGTGAGTGATAGGATTAGACATTTTGTACACTGTTGAGTTTGAATATATAATCTTAAGAAGAAACAAATATGCAGTGACCATTAGGATTGACATTTGAGAGTATTAGGAAACCTGGACATGGATGCTTTTAGTAATCCATGTTCACTTTCATTTTAGGCTTTGGTACAATTATAAGTGTGACCTTTGCATTTTTTGTCCAGAATATTACTGTCATAGAATGTATATGTGGATCAGATGACATGAGCATTTCTTCAAGCATTTCTGGAAGTAATGTTTTCAAGACCTATAAATTACTATTGGGGGTAAAAGAGGTGTACCCTGTGTCCATGAATATAGACATAATGCATGAATAGACCACATTTTGAATAAATAATTTAACTGTTCCCACTTTAAATAATGGATTGAATTAATATATGAAATATTATAAGAAATCTTGTATTGATATAACATCATTCATTCCAACCAGTAATACATCTATATGTAATATTAGGGTTATGATTATCATGAAAGGTGTGTGAGTATTGCTTCAAAAGTGATCATAGAAATCTAAATTAATGTGTTTGGAAAGAAGTCTCATAAAAAGACCAGTCAAGAAACATGGAGGAATACATGTGATCTGAAGAAGAAAATGATTGAAAGTGAAACAAATGCCTATAAACTTGCGAACTTGTGGATGAAATATATATCCCATGATGTGAATAAATTGAAGAAATAGTAATGTACCAGTGTTGAATAAAATGAACATCCAAATACACATCATGTCCCATAGGAATCTACTTGCGTTGATGTTAAACTAGGTCAGTTACTGTAGAAATATTAGGATTTGTATGCACCATTCACTAAAGTTAGTTTTCAGTACTAAGAAACAAATATGTATATCAGGAGAATGAATATTTTGAGAAAACTCTTGAGAAAATTTGATTATAAATCCACATACTTGAATATGAATGAGTTAAGGGAGTGTATAATAAGACACATATTTCATATTTTGAAAAATCTGGAGAAAATATATATATATATATATATATATATATATATATATATATATATATACACACACACACAAACACACACAGACATTAAAAATAGCATAATATATGCTATATGAAATTCACCATGAAATTTATATCATCCAGAGATCCAAAAATATTTATTTTATTTAACATGGATTTATGTATAATGTTGTTCAACTAGGAAGCTCACGCATAGGTTGAATTTTCAGTTCTAAAGCGTTTAGGAGGAGTGATCTCTTAAAATTTGTATCTGCCAAGTCAGCCACTTCACAAAAATGTACGTGTGGTATCAGGTAAGATTCTATAATTGCATGTAAAAATACATGTGTTGAATAGACTACAGAGACAGGGAAACAGGAATTCACATATTTGTTAACTTTAAAACACATGGAGAAATATTTTAACAAATAATTGACTAGATTTATAACTCCTACCCTAAATAATGCAAAAGGCAATTTCACTATACACCATGCCTTCTCTGAACTGCTTGTATTTCTATTTTTTTTGGTTTATTTTTCTCCATCTTATTAGGATTAGTTGTCAGAGTCTAGTAGGGTAAGTGTTAGTGTGAGGTATTCAGTATTTTGAAAGGAAAATTGGAAAATGAATCCAAAGTGTATGTAAATATGTGGTACACAAAAATCTTCCCACTCTCATCCAGAACAATGCCTTGACATTACAATCGCGCAGAGTAAGACACAATTAGAAGAGAAGAGTTAGAAAATCTGTGAATAAATATCTGGAATGGAATATGCTCAGGAGTTCACAACCTTGGAGGAGGTAGAGGAGATTCCAAAAGTAAGGGACAGTGTAATCATTCCAAAAACATGGAGCTCTGCTGGCGTAAAGACTTCTTGAGAAACTGCCTCTGAGGGTGGGCACTTGAAATATATGTTGTTGTCGGGAGCTTCAGCTTTGTTTGTAGTGAGACCATCAAATCAGCGTCTTCATCTATGTGACCTGGAGGACATGGTTTCTTATTTTCCCTGAACATGAGTCAGCAGTGCTGAATACTCTCTTTGTAGGTAAACTGTGGACACGAGGGGCTAAGTGTATCCACATGGGCCTGTGAAGCTATTTGGTCATTCTCCACTTTTCGTGGTGTTTCTTGCTGCTGCACTGGGATTTTGGTATTTGCTTCAAGAAATACAAAGAATTCAACTGTTACTCTGTGCGTGAGGGGGTTCTATCACGTGTGGTGGGTCAGGGTCTGCAGGAGAATGCACCTAACAGGCTTATATCCCACATAGTTGCCCCCTTGACCATAGCAACCTGATTCTAAATATTTCCCTAAAACCTCTGCATATAACAAGATGCCTTTACATTGAAGGGACTGCTGGCTGCACCACATCAGTCACAAGCCATTTGGAAGCCAAAGGCAGATCCACATGAACACACCGCAGATGTTTTATCACACACCTGCCCACCAATGCTCTAGGCCCACTCCTCAGCAGGCTCCAACTTCCTGGCATCACTGTTCTGCACAATTTTTATGAAAACCAGTCAATCAAGGCACTGACTGTTATTCTTATGATCGGCCACAGGATATCCAAAGAATCTCCAGTGCCAACTTGTCATGGGAATTTTAAAAATTTCATGATATATTGACCTAGCCATTTTTCAAGGATGAAGTTGGAGGCATTCTGGAACTATTAAATGGTGAGGAAGCTCATTTCAATGAAATATCTGGAGATCTCTCACAGGAAAGACTTCCCAAAGAGTGGCCAAAAGGTCACATGAATCCAGGAACATTGAGGTCTACAATGTGAGGTCCATGTGTGTTTTGACTCTCAACAATGGTTGCCAAGTTTTTCAAACAAAATCATGTGATATCCTGGCTGAGATTTCCAGTGCTCTGTGAATAATTACCCTGGGCCTAGATCTCAGTTTCCAAGGGCGACTCTCATGCGTGGCCTCCTAAAATTCCAACACTATTCATGGCAATACTTCTCTGAGTTCAGTACGAGAACTCAGTCTTTATGCAGAATCCCACCAAAGTTCAAGCCAAGGTGGACCATGTAATCTCTACTAACCGCCACAAAAATGACTACAATTAAAACCAAAACACTCCCACATGGCCCTCATTTTCTTCCATACAGACACTCATCATAACCTCTGGCTGGAGGTTTCCGTGAGGGGTGCAGCCCAAGACAGTGTCCAAAATAAGCTTCCTTGCCTCTCATTTGCCTAAAGTCATGGTGGCCTGGACACCCTTCCTGTGAACTAAGAGTCATCAAATAGGCCTGCCGTTTATTTTGCTCTGCTTCTTAAATTTGAGGCCTACTGATGGTGGGATTTAGATTCTTCATGTGAATTGGAGTCATGAGAAAACCCAATCACCTATGGGCTAGAATCTGCAGGGCTTTGAAGAACTTATTTGACCCAAAGGAGGCCTATTCTCACTTAATGGAGGTCAGGAACCTTACCACGGAAGGAGAGAGACTTCATCCACAATGATTGCTCTTTTGGACATTTTGCTTTTGGATGCATACATGGGATCTCTCTTTAGATCCATCAGGTGCAGAGAATCTAAGCCACAGAATTACACAAGGCCAAGAGGCTGATTAAGACATATCCCTTTCCAAAGCAATTAAGCAAAGAGCCACAGTTGATGCCCCTTCATTTGCAGTTGAAAACTTTTCTTCAGGCTTCAAAAAGGGTGGCCTGAGGCAAAGACTTTCCTGACATTCAGGGCAACAGAACATTAGGTAAGGAAAAGGCCCAAAGCATGGTTTCTCCACTGAGTCTTTACTGGTCACACTGATATCTGAGTTTTCTGAGATGCTCGCCATGCCCTTCATTTAACCAACACATGGCCGTGTCACAGAGCTTGGAGGTGGTACATATCTTGGACACAAAACCATGAGCCTATTCTGGAGAGTGGCCAGAATTCAGGAAGCAAACAGTAACTTAGGAAGATAGCAGGTGTTGCCGGTCCATAAGGCAAGCCGCAGTCCATTCATAAATTGGGAAGGATGAATGCTGGGAAACTTTCTACTAGACAAGACTCATCCATTGATGCATTCTCTTTGCTAATGTCTACAACCACTGACACAGTGAGATACACAGACATAGAAACACTCGCCTTTTCATACGACTTTCTGGAAACACTTTACTCCAAACCAAACAAACCGCCTTTCAGACATATTCTCAGAGCATGAGAAAAAAACCACAAACCCACACCCCCAGCCAGATAAGCACCTCCTTCCTCCAAGTAGGTTTGTGATTATCCGGAGTGTCCTCTGACTGATAGGCCATACTATGTTCCCCTGAAATGGCCTCTCCTATCTCACATCTGGTGTCCATGGCCAATTCTGTGAAGTTGTCAGGAGCCAGCAGTTAGCCACTGCCTTCTTTCTCAGGAAAGGCCCCTCTTAAGAGCTTTCCTGTCATTTGTCCATTCTCACATCAGTAGATACCAAGAAAGACTGACTCTGTCCTTGTTATATCAAACAAGTGAGACCACTGGGTCTGGGACTGAGACAGGCTCTAGGTGCCTGGCTTCCTGGATCCCAAGTTCAGAAAGTGCCATGAACAAAAAAGTGAGGTGAGGTAACTTCTTTCAGGAACTGAATGAGGTTACTGCCTTGGCAACCAGTTTGTCCTAACACATGCATCCAAGTGTCCCATGACATGTAGGCTGACCGTATTTCTGTGACACTTTCACAAGTTAGAATGGTATATCAACCATAGGCACCTGGGAACAGCTCTCCACACAGGCCTCATTTGGTCCATCTTCTCTAGATTAAGAAGAGAGAGGCTGATTCAGACAAAAGCCTTCATCCTGACCAGGTTGTTTGGCATGGAAGATGACTTTTGATCTCTCAGGACCTTCATACCTGCCTACATCTTCTCCAGGGATCAATTCTGCATGGACCTTTGAGGTTCTCAGCAGGTGGACAATCCCCTACTTTCCTGTATTGTAAGACCAACTCTGTCCCTGCTCTTTTGTAAATGTAGATTGAGGGAACAGTTTATGGTTAGGGTTAATTACATGTTTGTTTTGGGTTAGGAATCATTTTGCTGGATGAATAATGGTATTGGGAATCTGTGATATATATAAGAACATAGAGTTGAAAAATATGTATGAAAACAGAAATGTAGTAAGATTTAAAGTCCATATTGGCATTGGGCCTTTGATTTGGATACTTAGCTTTGAATTACGTTCTGCAGTGATGTCTCAGATAAATTGATTATCAATGACATAGGACCTTGTACCTTGGATGATAGATTGTAGAAAAGAACATCCACTCAAACAGGGATAGTCCATAGGATTAGGAAGATAGTCGGTAGGTTTTGCAAGAAGTGTGAGTACAGGATATGGACCAAAAGTTCTTTATCAATAGGGTTTCGGTAATAGAATGAAGGTCAATGTCAGCACATGTGAAGAGTCAGTCACATAGGTAAACTGGGGAAAATATGTAGGAAAGGAAACATCAATAGAGACAGTAGGAAATCAGGCAAAGTATAAAGTGAGTGATAGGATTAGACATTTTAACAGGGTTGATGTTGACTATATAATCTTCGAAGAAACAAATATGTAGTCACCAATAGGATGGACATTTGAGAGAATTAGGCAACCTAGACATCAATGTTTTTAGTAATCCATGCTCCCATTCAATTTAGGCTTTTGTACAAACATATGTGTGATCTTTGCATTTTGTATCCAAAATAGTACTGTGATAAAATGTATAGGTAGATCAGGTGACATAAGTATTTTTTCCACCATTTCAGGGAGCAATATTTTGAAGATGTATAAATTAGTATTGCGGGTACAAAGAGGTGTACCCTGTGTGTATGAATATAGAGATAATGCATGAATAGATGATACTGTGAATAAATAATATAACTGATTCCACTTTAAATAATGGATTAAATTGATATCTTAAAATTTACAAGAAATCTTATATTGATACACAGTCATTCATTCCTATCAGTTATACATCTAATGGTAATATGAGGGTTATGGTTTGTCATTAAGGGTGTGTGAGTTTTGCTTCAAAAGTAATTATGGAAATCGAAAATAATGTGTTTGTAAAGAAGTCTCATGAAGAGACTAGTCAAGAAACATGGAGGAATACGTGTGTTCTGAAGCAGGAAGTAATTGAAAGTGAAACAAATTGATATAAATTAGCGAACTTGTGGATGAAATATATATCCCATGATGTGCATAAACTGAAGAAATAGTAATGTACCAGTGTTGAATACAAATGAACGTCAAAATACATATCATGTCCCATAGGAATCTACTTGCATTGATGTTAAACTTGGTCAGTAACTGTAGAAATATTAGGATTTGTATGCATCATTCACTGAAGTTAGTTTTCAGTACTAGGAAACAAATATGTATTTCAGGTGGATGAATATTTCTGAGAATAATCTTGTGAAAAGTTGATAATAAATCCACATACATGAACATGAATAAATTTTGGGAGTGTATAATAAGACACATATATTTCATATTTTCAAAAATCTGGAGAGTGTGTATATATATATATATATATATATATATATATAGATATAGATATAGATATAGATATAGCTAGATATATAGATATATAGATATATATATAGATACATATATATACATATGCCTATATATATATACACACACACACACTCACACAGACATTAAAAAGTAGCAATATATATGCCAATCGAAATTTATTACAAAATATATATAATCCACACATCCCAAAATATACTTTTTACTGAACATGGATTTATATATAATTTTGTTCAGCTAGAAAGGTCACCAATAGTTTGAATTTTCAGTTCCAACAGCATTAAGAGGAGTGATCTCTTCTCACAATTTGCATCTGCCAAGTCAGCAACCTCTCAAGTATATACATGTGATACCAGGTAGGATTCTATATGTGCATATAAAAACACATGTGCTGAATAGGCCACAGAGAAAGGGAGAGAGGAATTCACATATTTGTTAACTTTAAAAACACATGGAGAACTGTTTTAATTAAAAATTGAGTAGATTTATAATTCCTAGCCTATATAATGCAAAAGGCAAGTCCAATTATACAACATGACT
This sequence comes from Callospermophilus lateralis, assembly GCF_048772815.1. Taxonomy (NCBI): domain Eukaryota; kingdom Metazoa; phylum Chordata; class Mammalia; order Rodentia; family Sciuridae; genus Callospermophilus; species Callospermophilus lateralis. The sequence continues at coordinate 147,827 of NW_027512150.1, forward strand.
CCTCTGAACTGCTTGTATTTCTATTCTGTTTTGGTTATTATTCTCCATCATGTTAGGATTAGTAGTCAGAGTCTAGTGGGGTATGTGTTAGTGTCCATAATAAGCTCTCTTACCCCTCATTTGCCTAAAGTCATGGGGGCCTGGACACCCTGCATTTGAACCAGGAGTGATAAAATAGGACTGCAGTTAATACTGCTCTGCTTCTCCATTTTGAAGCCTACTGCCTGTCAGGTATAGATTCTTTATGTGATTTGGAATAATGAGAAAACCCAAGCACTTCTTTAGGGCTTTGAAGATTTCATTTGAACCAAATGATCCCTATTCTCACTTGATGTAGGTCAGGAACATAACAAAGGAAGGCAAGACACTTCATCCACCATAACTGATCTTTTTGCCATTTTGGTTTGGATGCACACATGGGATCTTTCTTTAGATCCATCAGGTGCTGAGAATCTAAGCCACAACCTCACACATGTCCAAGAGGCTGATTAAGACACATCCATTTCCAAAGAAACTAAGCAAAGAGCCACAGATGATGACCATTCATTTTCATTTGAAAACTGTTTTCTTCAAGCTTCACAAAGGGGTGGCCTGAGGCAAAGACCTTCCTGACATTCAGGGCAACAGAAACATAGGTAAGAGAATGGCCCAAAGCAGGGTTTCTCCACTGAGAATTTCCTGGTCACACTGATATCTGAGTTTTCTGAGATGCTCGCCATTCCTTACCGCTATCCAGTACATGGCCATGTAACAGAGCTTGGAGGTGGTACATATCTTGGACACAAAACCATGAGCCTATTCTGCAGAGTTGCCAGAATTCAGGAAGAAAACAGGAACTTAGGAAGATAGTAGGTGTTGTCCCTCCATAAGGCAAGCTGCAGTTCATTCATAAATTGGGCAGGATGAATGCTGGGAAGCTTTCTACAAGACAAGACATATCCATTGATGCATTCTCTTTTCTAATGTCTACAACCACGGACACAGTGGGATACACAGGCATAGAATCACTCACCTTGTCAAAAGACTTACTAGAAACAGTCCATTCCAAACCAAACAAACTGTCTTTCCTACCTATTCTCAGAACATGAGACAAAACCACAAACTGACACTCACACTCACAAAGGCATCTCCTTCCTGCAAGTAGGTCTCTGACTATCTGGAGTGTCCTCTGTCTGTTGGGCCGTATTATGTTCCAATGAAATGTCCTGTCCTGTCTCAGATCTGTCTCCTTTGCAAACTCTGTGAAGTTCTCAGGAGCCAGCGGTGAGCCACTACCTGCTTTCTCAGGAAAGGCCCCTCTTCAGATCTGTCCTGGCATTTGGCAATCCTCACATTAGTAGATACCAAGAAATACTGACTCTGTCCTTGGTACATCCAAACAAGTGAGCCCACTGGGATTGGGACTGGGACTGGCTCTGGCAGCCTGGCATGTTGGATCCCAAGTTCAGAGAGTTACATCACCAAGGAAGTGAGGTAGGTAACTTTCTTCAGGAAATGTATGAGGTCACTACCTTGGCAATCACTTTGTTTTAACATTTGCTTCCAAGGGTCCCATGAGATAGAGGCTGCCCCTACTTTCGGTGACAAGTTCACAAGATAGAATGGTATAACAAACATAGGCGCCTGGGAACATCTCCCCACACAGGACTGGTTTAGTCCATCTTCTCTACATTTAGATAGAGAGACTGATTCAGACACATCCCTTCATCCTGACAAGGGGGTTTGCCATGCAAGATGACTTTTGCTCTCTCAACTCCTTCATAGCTGCCTACGTCTTCTCCAGGGATCATTTCTGCATGGACCTTTGAGGATCTCAGCAGGTTTAAGAACCCCTACATTCCTGTATTGTAAAAGCAACTCTGTCCCTGCTCTTCTGTAAAGTTTGATTCAGGGAAGAGTGTATGGTTACGGTTAATAAAAGTTCAATTTGGGTTAAGAAACATTCCACGGCATGAATAATGGTATTGGGAACCTGTAATATTTACAAGAATGTAAAAGTGAAATATAAGAATGAAAACAGAAATCTAGGTAAGATTTGAAGCCCAGAAGGGCATTGGGCCCTTGATTGGGATACTTAGCTTTGAATTATGTTCTGCAGAAATGTCTCAGATAAATCAATGTTCAATGGCATAGGACTTTGTACCTTGAATGATGGAATGTCAAAGAGAACTTCTAGTCAAGAAGGGATAGTCGGTATTATTAGAAAGATAGTCTGTAGGTTTAGAACTAAGAGTGAGTATAGGATTTGGACCAAAAGTTCTTTTGCAATAGGGTTTCTGGTAGAGATTGAATGTAAATGTGAGCACATGTGAAGAGTCAGTCACAATGATAATCTGGGGAAAATATGTAGGAAAGCAGATATCAATAGAGACATTAGGAAATCAGGCAAATGAAAAAGAGAGTGATAAGATTAGACATTTTCAACGGGCTTGAGGTTGAATATATAATCTTAGGAAGAAACAAATATGTAGTCAAGAATAGGATTCACATTTGAGAGCATTAGGCAAACTGGACATGGAAGTTTTTAGTAATCCATGTTCACTTTCCATTTAGGTTTGGTAAAATCATAAGTGTCACCTTTGCGTTTTGTGTCCAGAATATTACTGTGATAAAATGTATATGTAAATCAGGTGACATGTGCATTTCTTCCACCATTTCTGGGAGCAATATTTTGAAGACGTATAAATTAGTATTGGGGGTACAAAGAGGTGTATCCTGTGTCTATGAATATAGAGATAATGCATGAAAAGACCATACTGTGAATAAATAATATAACTGGTTCCACTTTAAATAATGGATTTAATTGATATCTGAAACTAAGTAAGAAATCTTATATTGATATACAATCATTCATTCCAGCTAGTTGTACATCTAATGGTAATACTAGGGTTTGGTTTATCATGACGGGTGTATGAGTTTTGCTTCAAATGTGATAATGGAAATCGAAAATAATGAGTTTGGAAAGAAGTCTCATGAAAAGAGCAGTCAAGAAACATAGAGAAATACATGTGTTCTGAAGCAGGAAGTGACTGAAAGTGAAACAAATGCGTATAAATTAGCGAACTTGTGGATGAAATATATATCCTATGATGTGCATAAACTGAAGAAATAGTAATGTTCCAGTGTTGAATAAAAATGAATGTCAAAATACACATCATGTCCCATAGGAATCTACTAGCCTTGATATTAAACTGGGTCAGTTACTATAGAAATATTAGATTTTTTTTTTTTTGGTGTTATAATAGAATTTATTTTACCACTAGCATGCCACAGAATGTTGAGGAAAGAGCAATGGATTTTTAGTTATCGCACTAATAATCTAACATTTAATGACTCTTTTGGATAGTCTAGAAATTACATAAGGCTATGTAACATAATTTTTTTAATTTAACATTCATAAAAGCTTGGAGTTTTGGTAATATTTCTACTTTTTTATTTTTAATTTTTTCAGTTGTGATTGACCTTCATTTTGTTTATTTGTATGTGGTGCTTAGAATAGAACCCAGTGTCCCACACATGCTAGAAAAGCATGTTACCACTGAACCACAAACCCAGCCCCTCCACTTTTATCTTTACATCGAACATGCCTCTCCCTCATCTTTACTCACTTTGTTCCTCATTTTCCCCCTTCTCTCTCTTGCTTTTTCGTTTTCCTTTCATATCTGTTTTTCTCTCATGTCATTACAAACAGTAGTATGCTATGAAATTTAAATTTAAGACTGTTTTTTATAGTCATTGTTCTTTTCTTGAGAAAATTTAATAATTATAATCACCTGATAGATATATTAAAATAAATTTTTATACATATGTATCTATATTCATGCATATGCATTACATATTATATATATATACATACATATACATTTAAAAGTACTTTGATTAGCCTGTTAAAAATAATATAGACCAAAACTTTCTTAATTCTCAAGCCTTCCAGAATTAACATCTTACAGTGAAAATCAAATAAACATATTTAAATAAACAGGTATCATTCTTTTTATCAATACTGATAATTTAAGGTTTTATATCACATTAAGCTATAATACGGCATATTAAATCTTATGAATTAGAAAAAGTTTTTTGAATAACCTATTATTTAAGGACCATATGCACTGACATTTTAAAGGCTTTCTTGTGATTTCAATTTCTATCAATTGTGTATTAATTGCCAAATGCTTATTTTAGTACTTTTCATATTCATAATTGATATAAAGTCAATTGTTTAATTCTTCTTGTAAATAATTACTTATTACAGTAGGGACATTATTAATAATACTAAATCTGTATAAGAAAATAGTACAAAGATATTTTCATGCAAAATTAAGAATAATTGTGTGCTCTAAATGTCTGATTGTTGATACATATAACAAAGAGCTTTTGATGAGTCTCTTCCCCAGTAAAACATAAAATGCAAAGATATTGTTGGGTATATATGTGCAAATAAAGATAAAGAAAATACACATTATCAGCTAGAAACTATTAAATAAAAGGTGAAAACAACAATCCAACACATTGTACGAATTTGTCAGATGAGGTAGTATTCTGGAAGAATAGCCTAAGACTAGACCTGGTCCATGACAAAATATTCACGAAAAAAAATGAAATATGAAAAATATAGAAAATGCTATGAATTTTTCATGAAAGTAGGTGAATTATCCTTTAATCTCAATTTATGTGCATTTTCAAAAGCCAATTTCCTGGTAAAATAAATTTGTGATAGTTACAACTAAACGAAACAAAGTTTCTGCTTAGCAAAATGAATGCATCTCAACCCATTTTTAGCTGATTTCTTCCCTCTCAATTTTAAACCGTTATTTATTTATTTATTTCTATTGGTTGTTCCAAACATTACAAAGCTCATGATATATCATCTTTGATACATTTGACTCAAATGGGTTATGAACTCCCATTTTTTCCACAAATATGAATTTCAGAATCACATTGGTTACACATTCACATTTTTGAACAATAGCATATTAGTGACTGTTGTATTCTGCGACCTTTCCTATCCCCCACTATCCCCCCTCCCCTCCCCTCCCATCTTCCCTCTCTACCTCATCTGCTGTTGTTCAATTCTCTCCATTGTTTCCCCTCCATTTCCCCTCAAATCCTCTTATATGTAATTTTGTGTAACATTGAGGGTCTCCTACTATTTCCATATGCTTTCCCTTCTCTCTCCCTTTCTCTCCCCCAACTCGTCTTTGTTTAATGATAAACTTTTCCTCATGCTCTTCCTCGATGTTCTGTTCTTAGTTGCTCTTTTGATATCAAAGAAAAAACATTTGGCATTTGTTTTTTTAAGGATTGGCTAGCTTCGCCTAGCATAATCTGCTCTAATGCCATCCATTTCCATGCAAATTCTATGATTTTGTCATTTTTTAATGAAGAGTAATACTCCATTTTGTATAAAAGCCACATTTTTTTTATCCATTCATTTATTGAAGGGCATCTAGGTTGGTTCCACAGTCTAGCTATTGTGAATTGTGCAGCTATGATCATTGATGTGGCAGTATCTCTACAGTACGCTCTTTTAAGATCCTCAGGAAATAGTTCGAGAAGGGTGATAGCTGGGTCAAATGGTGGATCCATTCCCAGCTTTCCCAGGTATCACCATAGTACTTTCCAAATTGGCCTCACCAATTTGCAGTCCCACCAGCAGTGTACAAGTGTACCCTTTTCCCCACATTCTCACCAACACTTATTTTGTTTGACTTCATAATGGCTGCCGATCTTACTGGAGTGAGATGGTATCATAGGGTGGTTTTGATTTGCATTTCTCTGACTGCTAGAGATAGTGAGCATTTTTTCATGTACTTGTTCATTGATTGAATGTCCTCCTCTGTGAAGTGTCTGTTCAGGTCCTTGGCACATTTGTTGATTGGGTTATTTGTTATCTTATTGTTTAATTTTTTTGAGTTCTTTGTATATTCTGGATATTAGGGCTCTATCTGAAGTGTGAGGGGTAAAAATTTGTTCCCAGGATGTAGGCTCTCTATTTACCTCTCTTATTGTTTCTCTTGCTGAAAAAAAAAAATTAGTTTAAGTGAGTCCCATTTGTTTATTCTTGTTATTAACTCTTTGGCTATGGGCATCCTATTAAAGAATGTGGAGCCTGACCCCACAGTATGTAGATCGTAGCCAACTTTTTCTTCTATTAGACACAGTGTCTCTGATTTGATATCTAGCTCCTGGATCCATTTTGAGTTAACTTTTTGCATGGTGAGAGAAAGGGATTCAGTTTCATTTTGTTGCATATGGATTTCCAATTTTCCCAGCACCATTTGTTGAAGATGCTATCTTTCCTCCATTGCATGTTTTTAGCCCCTTTATCAAATATAAGAAAGTTGTAATTTTGTGGATTGGTTTCTGTGTCCTCTATTCTATACCATTGGTCCAGCTGCCTGTTTTGGTACCAGTACCACGATGTTTTTATTACTATTGCTTTGTAGTACAGTTTGAACTCTTGTATCGCTATACCTCCAGATTCACACTTCCTGCTTAGAATTGCTTTTGGTATTCAGGGTCTTTTGTTTTTCCATATGAATTTCATGATTGCTTTATCATTTCTACAATAAATGCCATTGGGATTTTTATTGGCACCGATTTAAACCTGTAGAGAACTTTGGGTAATATCAACATTTTGATGATGTTAGTTCTGCCTATCCATGAACAAAGTACATTTTTCCATCTTCTAAGATCTTTTTCTATCTCTCTCTTTAGGGTTCTGTAGGTTTCATTATATAAATCTTTCACCTCTTTCGTTAGGATGATTCCCAAGTATCTTATATTCTTTGTGGATATAGTGAATGGAGTGGTTTTCCTCATTTCAATTTCAGAAGTTTTTCTGCTGATATACAGGAATTCCTTTGATTAATGCGTGTTGACTTTATATCTTGCCACTTTGCTGAATTCATTTATTAACTCTAGCAGTTGTTTGTAGACCCTTTTGAGTCTGTTAAATATATTATCATGTCATCTGAAAATAGCGATAATTTAAGTTCTTCTTTTCCTATTTTCATGTCTTTAATTTCTTTTGTCTGTCTAATTGCTCTGGCTAGTATTTCAAGAACTAAATCGAATAGAAGTGGTGATAGAGGGCATCCCTGTCTTGTTCCAGATTTTAGAGGGAATGCCTTCAGTTTTTCTCCATTTACGATGATGCTAGCCTGAGGTTTAGCATATATAGCTTTTACAATGTTGAGGTAAGTTCCTGTTATCCCTAGTTTTTCTAGTGTTTTGAACATAAAGGGAGGCTGAACTTTGTCGAATGTTTTTTCTGCATCTATCAAGATGATCATATGGTTCTTGTCTTTAAGTCTATTGATGTGGTGAATAGCATTTATGGATTTCCGTATATTGAACTAGCCTTGCATCCCTGGGATGAATCCTACTTGATCATGGTGCACAATTTTTTGATATGCTTTTGTATTACATTCACCAGGATTTTATTGAGAATTTTTGCATCCTAGTTTATTAGAGATATTGGTCTGTAGTTTTGTTTCTTTGAAGTGTTTTTGTCTGGTTTCGGGATCAGGGTGATTTTGGCCTCATAGAATGAATTTGAAAGAGCACCTTCATTTTCTATTTCTTGAAATAGCTTGAAAAGTATTGGTATTAATTCTTCTTTTAAGGTTTTGTAGAGCTCCGCTCTATACCCATCCGCTCCAGGGCTTTTTTTGGTTCGTAGTCTTTTGATGGCTTCTTGTATTTCTTCCTTTGTTATTGGTCTGTTTAAATTGTGTGTGTCTTCCTGACTCAATCTTGGCACATCGTATGACTTAAGAAATTTATTGATATCTTCACTATCTTCTATTTCATTTGAATATAGGGTTTCAAAATACTTTCTAAATATCTTCTGTATTTCTGTAGTGTCTGTTATGATAATGCCTTTTTCATGCCGTATGTTAGTAATTTGAGTTCTCATTCTTCTTCTCTTTGTTAGCATGGCTAAGGGCCTGTCGATCTTATTTATGTTTTCAAAGAACCAACCTTTAGTTTTATCAATTTTTTCAATGTTTTTTTTTGTTTCAATTTCGTTGATTTCTGCTCTAATTTTAATTATTTCTTGTCTTCTACTACATTTGCTGTTGTTTTTCTTTTCTTTTTCTAGGTTTTTGAAGTGTAGTGTGAGTTCATTTATTTTATTTTATTTTATTTTTTTGAGGAAAGAACTCCAAGAAATGAATTTCCCTCTTAAAACTGCTTTCATTGTGTCCCATAGATTCCAGTATGTTGTGTCTGTATTGTCATTTGTCTATAAGAATTTTTTATATCCTCCTCTATGTCTTCTGTAACCCATTGATCATTCAGTAGAATATTGTTCATTTTTCCATATGATGTAGGATTTTTCCTTCCTTCTTTTATCATTTATTTCCAGTTTCATTCCAATATGATCAGATATGGTGCATGGTATTATCTCCAAGCCTTTATATTTACTAAGGGTTGCCCTATGGCATAATATATGAACTATCTTTGAGTAGGATCCTTGTGTTGCTGAGAAGAACGTGTATCCACTTGAGGATGGTTGATATATTCTATATATGTTGGTTAAGCCTAGGTTATTTATTGTGCTGTTGAATTCCATAGTTTCTTTATTCAGTTTTTGTCTAGAGGATCTTTCTAATGGCGAGATCAGTGTGTTGAAGTCACCCGTAGTTATTGTGTTGCAGTCTATTTGACTCTTGAACTTGAGGAGAGTTTGTTTCATGAGCGTTGCAGCTCAATTGTTTGGTGCATACAAATTGATAATTGTTATGTCTTGTTGGTGGATGGTTCCTTTTAACAGTACATAGTGTCCTTCGTTATCCCTTTTTATTAACGTAGGTTTGAAATTGATTTTATTTGATATGAGTATGGCTACTCCTGCTTGCTTCCGAGGGCCATGTGAGTGGTATGATTTATCCCAACCTTTTACTTTCAGCCTGTGTATGTCTTTACCTATCATATGAGTCTCCTGAAGGCAGCAGACTGTAGGATTTGTTTTTTTGATTCAGGTTACTAACCTATGTCTCTTGATTGGTGAGTTTATGCCATTAACATTTAAGGTTACAATTGAAATATGATTTTTACTTTCATTCATGTTTATTTATTTATTTATTTTTAGTTTGGCTAGTTTTTACTTTTTGGTTATTTTTCTCCCCCTTTACTGAGATACCTCCTGCTGTTAGTTTGGGGCACTATTTTTCAATTCCTCTTCTTCTAGAATTTTGCTCAAATGCTTTGCAGTGCTGGTGTTCTTTCTGCAAATTCTTTTAGCTTTTGTTTATCGTGAAAGACACTAATTTCATTGTCAAATCCCAAACTTAATTTTGATGGATACAGTACTCTTGGTTGGAATCCATTATTTTTCAGCGTTTGAAATACATTGTTCCAGGATCTACTCGCTTTCAAAGTTTGTGATGAAAATTCAGTCGTTAACCTAATTGGTTTACCCCAGAATGTAATCTGCCTCATTTCTCTTTTAGCTTTTAATATTCTCTCCTTGTTCTGTATGTTAGCTATCTTGATAATTCTATGTCTTGGAGTTGGTCTATTATGGTTTTGAATGTTTGAGTCATGTAGGCTTCAAGGATTTGGCAATCCATTCCATCTTTTATCTCTGGGAAGTTTTCTAGAATTATTTCATTTAATATGTTGTCCATTCCTTTGGTTTGAATCTCTATGCCTTCTTCTATCCTGATGACTCTCAAATTTGTTTTTTTATGACATCCCATATCTCTTAAATAGATTGCTCATGGGATATAAGCATCTTTTCTGTGTTGACTATATTCTTTTCAAGTTGATAAACTTTGTCTTCATTATCTGATCTTCTGACTTCTACTTAATCTAGTCTATTTACAATATTCTCATTTGAGTTTTTAATGTGGTTTATATTTTTCTGCATTCCTAGGATTACTGTTTGAATTTTTTAAGAACTCTGTCTTTTGGTAAAGCTCCTTCTTTGCCATTTGAATTTGTTTGTTTAATTCATTTTCAAAATATTCTTTTATTGCTTGGACTTGCTGCCTCATGTCTTCTCTAATATTTCTTTCCATCTGAGTTAGGGATGCATTGAGTTTTTTCCCTATCCCTGTTTCTGATGATTCTAGGTCCTCCTGTAGAATTAAGTTGTCCGGCATTATTTGTACACCTTTTTCCCTTGTTTTTTCATGAAGTTCACATTACTTTCCAGCTCCGTTTGATTGCTGTGTTTCTGCTCTCTTCTATATATTTGTTTTGGTTTTATATATCTCTATTGTAGCTCCTTTGTGTTGGTAGACTGTGCATGCTAAAGTGGATTCCACTGGGAAGGAATTCCGACGGCCGAGCTCCAGTGATGTCACCTCTCTGCTATGGTGGGCCCCAGGCTCTTTGCCCAGGTGTTCGCATGGGGGTGTGGGACTGTACTGTCTCTGTTTGTTTTCAGCTCCTGGTCGCGGGTGTGCAGGTGGTCACAAGCTGTCCAGTCACGCAGTCAGCGGGTGGGCTGTCACCGGCGGTTGTGCGATCTCTAGCCACCCATTAGGGCAGGCATATGGCAGGTGATTGGTCGCTGGTGGGCAGGCGGTCTCCAGCCGTCCAGTCGCACCTGCAGCAGGCCGGCTGTTGCCGGCGGGCGAGTGTTCTCCAGGCGCCCAGTCACGCGGGCCTGGCCTCTAGTCCCCTGGTTTCTCCTGCTAGTCCTGGTTTCTCTTGCTACACCAGTTTTCCCCTGAGTAATGCCCTCGGCAGCTCAAACTGTACTCTGGCCTGCCGTTTCTTGGGTGTGGATTGTGTCTATTGGGAACCCCAGCACTCTATTGTTTTTTTTTTTTTTTTCCGTTTGCCCCTTCCCCATCGCTGGCTAGACAGATTTTGTTTTCACCACTGATGGGAGGGGGAGTAGAAGGTCAGGTGCCTCTAGTTTCCCCCCCCATCTTTATTCAGGCTCTCTCTGATAATCCCTCCCCTGGAAAGCTTAGGAAAGATTTTATGCAAATATCCTACTGTATGGGAGATGAGCGGAAAACACACAACTGTTTTATTGTTGCAATCTGTCAGAGAGTGGCGGTGGTTACTTCAGCTCTCCAAGATGGTTGCCGTTGGTTTCCTTGGTGGAGTTTCCGTTGTGGGGGATAGAACTGTAGCGCTTCCTTCCCTGACTGAGATCCCGAACTCCGCCTGGGGCTCAGTGGGGGGTCAGCCGGCAGGATTCCACAGAATCTGCAGCAACGTTTCTCCCTGGATGCTAGTCGCTTCTCGGTGGTGCCCCGACGTCTGTAGCCACGGGGCGGGCCGCACGGATCAGTAAGCCCGGATCTCCGGTTGCATATTCAGCTCACGTTTGAGACTCAATTACCGGACCTCGTTGGTGGAAATCATTCTTTTAGGTTTCGGTGCACACCCATTTTTCTATAAGATCCTAACAAGATAGTCTTTTGTCATTTTAACTCGTTATTCACCTGCAATGTGGCGTGGTACACTGGGTGTGATGCACTCTATTCGCGGCCAACTTGCAATGTCGAAATATTATGTTTTGTATGCACCATTTACTGAAGATAGTTTTCAGTACTAGGCAACCAATATGTAATTCAGGTTGATGAATATTTCTGAGAATTATCTTTTGAAAAGTTGATTATAAATCCACATTCATGATATGAATGAATTTGGGGAGTGCACAATAAGGCACATATATTTCATATTTTGAAAAATCTTGAGAGTATATATATATATATATATATATATATATATATACACAGAGAGACATTACAATGTAGCATTATGTATGCCAACGGAAATTTATCGTGAAATACATATCATCCAGAGATCCAAAAATATTAATTTTACTGAACATGGATTTATGTATAATGTTGTTCAAATAGGAGGCTCAGCCATAGGTTGAATTTTCAGTTTCAACAGCATTTAGGAGGAGTGATATCTTCTCACAATTTGTATCTGCCAAGTCAGCCACCTCACAAAAATGTACGTGTAATACTAGGTAGGATTCTATATATGCATATAAAAATACATTTGCTGACTAGGCTACAGAGAAAGGGAGACATAAATTCACATGTTTGTTAACTTTAAAAACACATGGAGAACTATTTCAACAAAAAAATTGACTAGATTTATAACTCCTACCCTATATAATGCAAAAGGCAAGTCCAAGAATACCAAACATGCCTCCTCTTAACTGCTTGTATTTCTATTCTGATTGGGTTATTATTTTCCATGATATTACGATTAGTAGTCAGAGTCTAGTAGGGTAGGGGTTAGTGTCAGGGATTCAGTATTTCAAATGGAAAATTGGAAAATGAATCCAATGTGTATGCAAATATGTGCTACACAAAAATGTTCCCACTCTCATCAAGAACTATGGCTTGACATTACTTTTGCCCCAAGTAAGACACAATTAGAGGAGAAGTGTTAGAAAATCTGTGAATACATATCTGGAATGGAATATGCTCAGTAGTTCACAACACTGGACGTGGTAGAGGAGTTCCCAAAAGTAAGGGATAGGGTGAACACTCCACAAACATGAGGCTCTGCTGGCCTAAAGACTTCTTGAAGAACTGCCTCTGAGGTTGGGCACCTGAAAAATATGTTGTTTTCTGGAGCTTTAGCTTCATTTGTAGTGAGACCATCAAAGCTGGGTCTACATCTATGTGACCTGGAGGACATGGTTTCTTATTTTCCAGTGAAGATGAGGCAGCAGTGCTGAATTTGCTCTTTGTAGGTAAACTGTGACCACTGGGGACTAAGTGTCTCCCCATGTGGACTGTGAAGCCATTTGGTCATCCTCCAAATTTCATGGTGTTTCTTGCTGCTACACTGGGAGTTTGCTATTTGATTCAAAAATACAAGGAGTTCTAGTGGGTCACAGTGCTGGAGGGAGTTCTGTCACATGTGGTGGGTCAGTTTCTGCAGGAGAATGCACCAAACATTCTTCTAGCCCACATATATTGCCCCATTGACCATAGCAACTTGATTCTGAACATTGCCCTGAAATCTCTCAGTATTACAAGATGCCTTTATTTAGAAGGGACTGCTTGCTGCACCATGTCAGTCACAAGCCATTTGGAAGCCAATGGAAGATCCATAGGCCCCACCACAGATGTTTTATCATACACCTGACCACCACGGCTCTAGGCCCACTACTCAGCGGGCTCCAACTTATTGGCATCTCTGTTCTACACGATTTTCATGAAACCGAGTCAATCAAAGCACTGTCTGGTATACTCATGATCAGCAACAGGACATCCAAAGGTCCTCCATTGCCACCTGGTCATGGGAAATTCAAAAATTTTATGGTATTTTTGTAGCCATTTTTCAATGATGATGTTGGAGGCACTGTGGGTTAAAATTCACTCCAGAACCATTAAATGTAGAGGAAGCACATTTCAATGAAAGCTTTGGAGAATTCTCACAGGCAAGGCTTCTCAAAAAGTGGCCAAATGGTCACATGAAGCCAGTCCCATTGAGGTCTACAATGAGGTCCATGTGTGTTTCGACTCTCAAATATGGCTGACAAGTCTTTCAGAATAAAATCACGTGATATCTTGGATGTGATTCCCAGTGCTCTGTTGAAAGCCACCCTGCACATAGATCTCAGTTTTCAAGGGGAACTCTCATGCATGGCCTCCGAAAATCCCAACGCAATTCATGGCAATAATTCTCTGAGTTCAGTTCCAGAACTCAGTCTCTAAGGGGAATCACACCAGAGTTCATGTAAAGGTGGACCCAGTCATCTCTTCCAAACACCAAACAAATGGCCACAATTAAAACCAAAACACTCCCACATGGCCCTCATGATCTTTCATATAGACACTCATCATAACCTCTGGCTGGATGTTTCCATGAGGGGCGAAACACAAGACAGTCTCCAAAATAATCTCCCTTGCCCCTTAATGGCCTAAAATCAGGGTTGCCTGGACACACTTCCTGTGAACTAGGAGTGATCAAATAGGCCTGCTGTTAATACTTCTCTGCTTCTCCAATTTGAGGCCTACTGACTGTGGGGTTTATTTTTTTATGTGAATTGGAGTCATTATAAAACCCAAGCACATATCAGCTAGCTTCTGCAGGGCTTTGAAGAAATCATTTGACCCAAAGGATCCCTATTCTCACTTGATGGAGGTCAGGAACCTAAAAGAGGAAGGGGAGAGACTTCATCCACAATGACTGCTCTTTTGGCCATTTTGGTTTTGAATGCACACATGGGATCATTCTTAAGATACATCAGGTGGTGAGAATCTAAGCCATTGCCTCAAACAGGGCAAAGAGGCTGATTCAGACACATCCCTTTTCAAAGCAGTTAAGCAAAGAGCCACAGGTGATGCCCATTCATTTCCATTTGAAACCTGTTTTCTTCAGGCTTCACAAAGGGGTGGCCTGAAACAAAGACCTTCCTGACATTCAGGGCAACAGAACAATAGGTAAGCAAAGCAGGGTTTCTCCACTGAGACTTTATTGGTCACACTGATATCTGAGTTTTCTGAGATGCTCGCCATTCCCTTCAGCTATCCAGTACATGGCCATGTAACAGGGTTTGGAAATGGTACATATATTGGACACAAAACCATGAGCCTATTCTGTAGAGTGGCCAGAATTCAGGAAGAACGCACGAACTTTGGAAGATAGCGCGTGTTGCCCATCGATAAGGCAAGCCAAAATCCATTCATCAATTTGGCAGAATAAATGATGGGAAGCTTTCTACTAGACAGGACACATCAATTGATGCATTATCTTTTCTAATGTCTATAACCATGGACACAGTGGGATACACAGACATAGAAACACTCGCGTTGTCAAATGACTTACTAGAAACAGTTCACTCAAAACCAAACAAACCGCCTTTTCTATCTATTCTCAGAACATGAGGCAAATCCATAAACACACAGCGACACCCACAGAGGCACCTCCTTCCCCAAAGTAGGTCTGTGACTATCCAGAGTGTCCTCTGACTGGTGGGTTATAGTATGTTCCCCCGAAATGGCCTGTCCTGTCTCAGATCTGGTCTCTTTAACCAACTCTGTGAAGATGTCAGGAGCCACTGGTGAACCACTATCTGCTTTCTCAGGAAAGGCCCCTCTTTAGAGCTTTTCTGGCTTTTGGCCATTCTCATATCAGTAGGTACCAAGAAAGACTGACTCTGTCCTTGGTATATCCAAACAAGTGAGACCACTGGGACTGGGACTGGGTCAGGCTCTGGGTGCCTGTCTTCCTGCATCCCAAGTTCTTAGAGTTCCATCACCAAGGAAGTGAGGTGAGGTCACTTCCTTCAGGAACTGAATGAGGTCACTGCCTTAGCAACAACTTTGTCCTAACAGTTGCTTCCAAGGGTCCCATGAGATGGAGGCTGCCCCTACGTCCTGTGACACTTTCACAAGTTAGAATGTATATCAACCATAGGCACCAGGGACCAGCTCTCCAAACAGGACTGTTTGAGTCCATATTCTAATGGGTGGCACTAGAGCAGATTATGCTTAGTGAAGCTGGCCAATCCCTAAAAAACAAATACCAAGTGTCTTCTTTGATATAATGAGAGCAACTAAGAATAGAGCAGGGAGGAAGAGCAGGAAGAAAAGATTAACATTAAACAGAGACATGAGGTGGGAGGGAAAGAGAGAGAAAAGGGGAATTGCATGGAAATGGAGGGAGACCCTCATTGTTATACTAAATTACATATTAGAGGTTGTGAATGGAATGGGAAAATAAACAAGGTGAGAAATGACTTACAGTAGATGGGGTGGACAGAGAAGATCCGAGGGGAGGGGAGGGGGGATAGTAGAGGATAGGAACGGTAGCAGAATACAACAATTACTAGTATGGAATTATGTAAAAATGTGGATGTGTAACCGAAGTGATTCTTCAATCTGTATCTGGGGTAAAAATGGGAGTTCATAAATCACTTGAAGCTAATGTATGCTAATGTATGAATATGTTATGTCAAAAGATTTGTAAGGTTTTGAACAACCAATAATAAAAAAAAGAACAGAGAGGCTGATTCAGTAACAACCTTTCATCCTGACCAGGTTGTTTGCCATGGAAGTTGACTTTTGCTCTCTCAGGTCCTTCAGTGGTGCCTATATCTTCTCCAGGGATCACTTCTGCATGAAACTTTGAGTTTTTCAACAGGTGGAAGATTCACTACATTCCTCTATTTTAGGACCAACACTGTCCCTGCTCTTCTGTAAAGTTAGATTGAGGGAACAGTGTATCGTTTCGCTTAATAACAGGTTTGATTTGGGTTAGGAATCATTCTGCTTGATGAATAATGGTATTGGGAACCTGTGATATTTATAAGAATATTTAGGTGAAATATAAGTATGAAAACAGAAATCTAGGTAAGATTGGAATCCCACTAGGGCATTGCGCTCTTGATTGGGATACTTAGCTTTGATACATGTTCTGCATAGATGTTTCAGATAAATCAATAATCAATGGCATAGGACCTTGTACCTTGGATGATTGAATGTAGAAGTGAGTATCCACTCAAACTGGGATAGTCGGTAGGATTAGGAAGATATTCTGTAGGTTTCAGAAGAAGAGTGAGTACAGGAATTGTAACAAAAGTTCTTTAGCAATAGGGTATCACATAGACAGTGAATGTAAATGTCAGCACATGTGAAGTGTTAGTCAAAATTGTGAACTGGTGAAAATATTTAGGAAAGCAGACATCAATAGAGACATTAGGAAATCAGGGAAAGTATAAAGTGAGTGATAGGATTAGACATTTGCAACAGGGCTGAGGTTGAATATATAGTCTTAGGAAGAAACAAATATGTTGTCATAAATAGGATTGACATTTGAGAGCATTAGGCAACCTGGACATGAATGTTTTTAGTAATCCATGCTCACTTTCCATTTAGGCTTTGGTACAATCATAAGTGTGACCTCTGCTTTTTGTGTCCAGAATATTACTGTGATAAATGCATACGTAGATCAGGTGACATGAGTATTTCTTCCACCATTTCTGGGAGAAACATTTTGAAGACGAATAAATTAGTATTGGGGTTACAAATAGATGTACCCTGTGTCTATGAATGTAGAGATAATGCATGAATAGACCATACTGTGAATAAATAATATAATTGGTTCCAACTTTAAATAAAGGATTGAATTGATATCTGAATATATACAGAAAATCTTATATTGATATACAATTATTCATTCCAACCAGTAATACATCTAATGGTAATATTAGGGTTATGTTTTATCATGAAGAGTGTGTGAGTTTTGCTTCAAAATGATTATGGAAATCAAAAATAATGTGTTTGAAATGAAGTCTCATGAAAAGACCAGTCAAGAAACCTGGAGGAATACATGTGTTCTGAATCAGTAAATGACTGAAAGTGAATCAAATGCCTATAAATTTGTGAACTTATGGATGAAATATATGTCCTATGATGTTCGTAAACTATAGAAATTCTATTGTACCAGTGTTGAATAAAATGAACTTCAAAATACACATCATGTCCCATAGGAATCTACTTGCATTGATGTTAAACAGGGTCAGTTAATGTAGAAATATTAGGATTGTATGCACCATTCACTGAAGTTAGTTTTCAGTAATAGGAAACAAATATGTATTTCAGGTGGATGAATATTTCTGAGAATAATCTTGTGAAATGTTGATTATAAATCCACATACATGAACATGAATGAATTTAGGTAGTGTATATAAGACACATATATTTATGAACATGAATGAATTTAGGTAGTGTATATAAGACACATATATTTTATATTTGGAAAAATTTGGAGAGTATATATATATATATATATATATATATATATATATATATATATTAAAAAACACACACAGACAATAAAATGTAGCAATATATATGCTAATCGAAATTCTTCATGAAATGTACATCAGCCACAGATGCAAAAATATTTATTTTACCGAACATCGATTTATGTATAATGTTGTTCTACTAGGAGGCTCACCCATAGGTTGAATTTTCAGTTCCAACAGAGTTTAGGAGGAGTGATCTCTTCTCACAATTTGTATTTGCCAAGTCAGACACCTCAGAAGAATATACGTGTGATACCAGGTAAGATTCTATATGTGCATATAAAAATACATGTGCTTAATTGGCTACAGAGAAAGGGAGACAGGTATTCACATATTTGTTAACTTTAAAAACATGTGGAGAACTATTTCAGTTAAAAATTAGCTAGATTTATAACACCTACCCTATATCATTTAAAAGGCAAGTCCAACTATACACCATGCCTCCTCTGTACTGCTTGTATTTCCATTCTGTTTGGATTATTTTTCTCCATCATATTAGGATTAGTAGTCAGAGTCTAGTAGGTTATGGTTTAGTGTCAGGTGTCCGGGCCGGCTGGACACTTCAACGTGGGCGTTGAACCTTGTTGGGGAGGAATGAAGGGACAAGAGTGATGAGAGAAGACAGCAAGACAACAGTTCTGATCATGCTGAAAACTTTTATATTTCTCACAGTGTATTTATATGCTGCGGATGAGAAAGCTCTCTTATCGGCAGTTGCTGGATGTCTTCACAGGATGAGATAACCTCAGGATATTTTAGGAAGACGGATAGCCGCAGGATGTCTCAGGGTGATAGATGGCTGCGGGATGTCTCCCAGGCAGGAAATCTCGCAGGGGTCTATTTCTTGTAAGTGTCAGGCTATTCTTTGAAGGAGAACTTCCTTCTAGCCCCTGACATCTTCCCCCTTTCTTATATTAAATATTTGACCATACCTTACAGGCCAATGTTTTAGGGGGTTATAGAGGCTCTGTTTCTCTAACAGGCCTTAGAATATCTCCTGATCTGATCGAGCATGTTTACTAGGAGATTTCGTGGTGGCCTAGGCATGTTTTTTAAGGAGACGGCTTTGAGGGGGAAGCATGCCAACTGCCATGCACCAGAGCGTGTCACTCAGAAGACTTGGGTTTTGGGAACCATGGATCCATCCTCCTGCAGTCCTTCCTGCACCCTCTGTTATTATGGCCTAACGTCCTCACTCCATGGGTGTGTCCTCCCCCAAACAGAGGGGCCCATGGAGGACGAACCCTTATGGCAAGGGCAGAAGATGGTTGGTCAGAGCTGTTACTTAGAGTTTTATATAAGAAAGAGAGATCTGTGGGCATGTAACCTTAAGAAATAAGCTTGTGAGGAGGGTAGAACATCCTTTTAAATGTTGGCAGCACGGTCTTCCATATCCAGGCGATGATAGTGGACCTGTAGGGGCTTAGAGGCCAAAATATTAATCTGTTCTTTAATAAATTGTAACAGCCTGTTTATAATGCAGGGTCCTAGGGACACCATTAAAAGTAAACCCAACAAAGGGCCTAATAGGGGAAGAAGATAGGGCAGAAATCCATTAAGCCCAGTCCAGAGGGGATTTTCAAATATTTCCCTTCGTCTCTTTTCTAGATCTTCTTGAAGCTGCTTAATTTTAGTGCATACTATGCCAGAATTATTGGCATAAATGCAGCATCATTCCCCTAAGGCCAAGCAAATACCTCCCTGGTTAGCTGTCAGCAAATTTAAGCCTCGTCTGTTTTGAAGGAACACTTCTGCCAGGGAGTCTATTTGGTCCTGCAAATCTTTAATGGTTCATGATAGAGTTTTTATCAGTTGTTACTGATAGAGTTTATAATTTGTTGAGACAGGCGATGGTAAGAGTGAATAGACGTGCCTAAGCCAGTGTACCTGTGCCCACAGGAACTGTTATTCCAAGGCTGGCAGATTGTTGGCTGCATCTGAAAAAGAAGAAATTTTGTCCTCATGAGGAGTCCCTCTGTCCCTGTTTTGAGGTAAGTCATTAACCTGTTTAACCAGGAGTTCTGGTAACCATCTTGGGGCTGTTTGATCTTGGTCCAAAACATAAGCTGAGCCTCCTCCCCAGATGAGGACAGGATCTGGGCCTTTTTATTTATTTGTAAGGGGATTGTGTCACATAACAGGTGGGCGAACAGAATTGGACGAGGGATGGCAGTGTCTGTCTGCTGCCAAATGGCCTTCATTGTCTAGGGTAAGAAAAATAAGGGCAAATAATGCATTGTTAAGGCGATGCCTGGGTGTGGTAAATACAAGGGAGGAAGCCTTAAGGAGGGTTAGCCAAGTTTTTAAGGTAAGGTGGGCAAGTTCCACAATGCCTTGGCCCTGAGGGTTGTATGGAATTCCAGGAGTATGACAAATTTGCAAGGTAGCACAAAACTGTTTAAACTTGGCAATGGTATATGTAGGATAAATATCTGTTTTAATATGTATTGGTTTACCCATAACAGAAAAGGCTGAAACAAGATGAGAAAGGACATTTTTGGTAGCCTCTCCAGAATGTGGTGATGCAAAAATAAAGCCGCTGAAGGTATCTACAGAAATGTGTATATATATTTGGCTATTACAAATTCAAGAAAATGAGTAACATCCATTTGCCAAAACTGATCGGGCAGTAATCCTCGGGGGTTAACTCCCAAGTGTTGAATGGGGAGGGAGGCAGCGCAACTAGGGCATGCTTTTACTATTTCTCGTGCCTGTTGCCTGGTAATTTTACAAAGTAATCAAAGGCTCTGGAAATTTAAATGGTGTAGATTGTGTAACTCCGTGGCCTTTTGAATGGAGCCAACAATAATTGGAAAGATGGAACGAGTTGCTGCATCAGCTTGGGCATTACCTTGAATTAGAGGGCTGGAAAGATCAGAGTGTGCCCTTATGTGTCCTAAGAAAAATGGGTGTTGTCTGACCTGAATTAGCTGCTGAAGCTGGTGAAACAGAAACGCCGCATTGTTAGAAGCCTTAATGGGGGGTGAAATCACCAGCAGGTGCACAGAATGAGCAATGTAGCCACTGTCTTTATAAATATTAACAGGATTATAAAAAATGTTATATAAACTTGTGTTATGTCAAACAATTCCACAAACTGTGGTGACTGATAGACAGTATCAAAGGTGGTAGGCTGGTTATTGACAACAAAGACCACTCGGCCATTACAGGAACCATCTGTAAAGACAGTAAGGGCTTGAGGAATGGGAGCATTTTGAGTAATTTCAGGAAAAGTAAATGGATGTAACTGGACAAAATGTAAAGGGGGGTCATTGGGGAGGTGGTGATCAATTGTTCCCAAAAGCCTGATAGGGAAATACCTCATTCATCCCTTGTCTCTAGTAAAAATTGGGTTTGGTCCTTAGTATATGGAATAAAAATATTATCAGGGTCTTTGCCAAAATGTTGTAGAGAAATCAAATGACCTTTAAAAATAATAGAAGCTACCTGAGCAAGATAAACAGTAATAACCTTCGAGGATGTGGTGGGTAAATGGACCCAAAACAAGGGGCAGTCTTTATTATTAAAATGTGGATCTCGCTGCCAAAATATTCCTGTGGGTGTATGAGGAGTGTGTAAAATAACCAGAACCAGAGGAAGGTTATAAGAAATTTGCGTAACAAATTGTTGGGCAATGGCTTCTGTGACTTGGTTTAATGCCTGTTATGCCTTGGGAGTAAGATTTTGAGGGGAGGAGGGGTGGGAATTACCTCTCAAAATATCATTAAGGGTCAAAAGTACACAAGTGCATAATTTTAAATATGTTATTAGCCATTGAATATGCCTCAGTAATTTCTGAAAATCTTTAAGGGTGTGAAGATGGTCCACACGTAGTTGTATTTTAGAAATTTGGATCTGATTTCTGTAGAATTTTAAGGCACAAACTTTTATAAGAGTCCTGTGTTTGAACCTTATTAGGAGCTATCTGTAGTCCCAAGGTAGTGAGGATTTTGTAAAAGTCCAAGTAACAATTATTAAGATCATGGGTATTAGGTGCAGCAATTAACAAATCATCCATATAATGTAAAATATAAATTTGTGGCCCTCGCTCTCTCACAGGGTCTACTTCTTGAGCAACGTATTTTTGGCAAAGAGTAGGGATGTTGGCCATACCTTGGGGAAGAACCTTCCATTGAAGTCTCTGCATAGGGCCCTGAATATTAATGCAAGAAAGACTAAAGCCAAAATAGGGTCTATCCACAGGATACAAAGGAATGGTAAAAAAGCAATCTTTTAAGTCCATAACCATTTTACAATAGTTTTTGGAAATAGCCACTGGTGTGGGAATGTCTGGCTGTAGTGCTCCCATCGGGAGTATAACTTTATTAATGGCACACAAATCTTGTAAAAGGCGCCACTTGCCTGATTTTTTCTTGATAACAAAAATAGGAGTGTACGATGGTGAGGTTGAGGGCTCTACATGGCGGGCTGCCAGCTGTTCCTTCACTAACATGGAGGCAGCCTCCAAATTTTCTTGGGTAAGGGGCCACTGATCCACCCACACAAGAGTCTGAGTCTCCCAAATAATTTTATCTCCATGGGAACAGGAGCGTCAGGAACCGACACTAAAAATCCAAATATCCAAGTCCATATGTATTTTTTTTTATTGGTTGTATAGGCTCCACCAGTCCTTGTCTCAGCCTCCCAAGGCCTGTACCAGGGACAAAATTCATACGGAGCATTTGATGAGTCACCATGGAATTGGGACTGGCAAGAATAACTTCTATTTGACTCAAAATATCTCCAGCCCATAGGTAAACAGGGAGGTCAGGAACAACGAAAGAAGTGACAGTTCCCTTATTACCCTCTTTATCAGTCTAGCTAAGAGCAGTAGAGCTGACCAGAGGATTTTTTGACTTTCCTGTCCCTTTAAGGTCAGTCAAGGATGGGGTGAGGGGCCAACCTGATCGCCAGTATTTTTGAGAAATAATTGTCGCATCAGCTCCAGTAAGTACAATTGCTTGGTATTCCTTTCCTTCAATAAGTAAGGTAAGGGTGTGTCTAATATGAGAAATGGGATGAACCCAATATACCTCAGAGGAGCCCAAGGAGGCAGTCCCCCACAGTAGGTTTGGGAGGTGGAAATGCCCCTTAATCTAAGGGAAGAAGTATTAATTGTGCAAGACTTTTTCCTCCTGGGATGGCCGCAACTCTATTAATAACTGTGGCCATTATTTTTATTTCTCCAGTGAAATCATTATCATTAATGCCAGGGAAGACCTGAACACCTTGTAAGGTAGTAGAGGCTCTTCCAAGAATAAGGGCACACGTATGAGATGGAGGGGCACCCATAATTCCAGTTGGTATTATCTGGGGCCCTTGCATTGAGTCTAATATTGTATCAGTGGTGGCACAGAGGTCCAATCCTGCACTGCCCGGAGTGGGTAGTTGGAGGGAGCCAATTGTGGAGAAGGATTTTGAGGTAGGTTGGGAGTTTGGGAGGGAACAAACCTCATTGCCCCAGGGAGTTTCCTGAGAAGTAGGAAGAAATAGGCTGTCTGAGGGCATTTGTCATTGATCTACACTCACTGGCCCAGTGATGACCTTTACCATATCAAGGACAAAGTGTAGCTGGGGTCGGTTTAGCTCCAGTTTGAGGAGACACTATTCTTACTCTTTGTTTGCCTGTCGGACACCTGCGTGCAAAATGGCCTGGTTGTTTACAAGTAAAGCAAGTACTTGAGCCAGTATTGTAAAAGGCCTTGGTAAATGCGGCACTAATTTGAGACCCATCGCATGGGCTGCACCCACGCCTGCACAGATTCTAATAAAGTCAGAAAGTTTCCCTTTATCCTTATGATGTCGAAGAACATCCTGACATGCCGGGTTGACATTTTCAAAGGCAAGATGTTTTACAAAGGTGCTTTCGCTTTCGCTTGGTCCAAGCAAGCATTCCACAGCTAGGTAAAGCCGGGGAACAAAGTCGCTATAAGGCTCATCGGGCCCTTGTCGAGTTCTTGCCAGGGAAGTGATAGCCGAGGCCCTTTCAGGGAGGCATCTCCAAGCAACTAAGCCAGCCATCTAAATCTGCGCAAAAAGTCCAGCAGGGAAACGTGCCCGTTTAGTTTTAGTGTCAAAAGTTGCATTGCCCACTAGCTTAACATAAGTCCAGGATTTAGAGGAGGCCTTTGTTAATTTTTTTTGAGTAGTTTCTGACAGGGCTCTTTGAAATCTGCATTCCATAGCAGGAAGTCTCCGGCACTGAGGGCAGCTAGGTCTAAAAATTTCCAATCATTGGGAGTAAGAAATTGTGTGCTGCAGCTTTCTAATAAAGCCAACGTATAGGGCACAGTGGGGCCATAGTGAGCACAAGCCTTTTTAAGTTTTTCAAGAAAATGGAGGCTAAATTTTTTGTAGACACTCTGGGTTCCTTCCTGCCTAGGGGTGAACTCCTCATCCTCTAAGTCCTGATCTCCTTGATCCATTTCCCCCGCTTCCTCCTCTTTTTCCTCTTCTAAGTCTTTGACCTCAGCCTGGGCAGGCTTATCTATCTGACTGGTGGTGACTGGAAGGCGAGCACAGGCCGATGGAGCGGCTTCGCCTTTGTATTAGACCACTGTGGGCCAGCTTGTGTTGACTCCATTCCTAAGGCTAATGAAGAGAGCTCAGAGTCAAGGGATATTTATTCTTTTAAAAATTGGATCTGTTCCTGTCCATGTTGGAGAGACTCTCTCAAGGGAGCCAGGTTAGGCAAGGGAAGTGGGGAAAAAATATCTGGGGGGACATTTGGCCCCTGAAGGGCCAGAGCACAAAAGGCAGGAGGGATATAGGAGGGAGGGGAATGTGTAAGTCCTATAGTCTGTGGCAGGGTCCTGAGAGGTGGAGAGTCTTCTGAATGGTAGCGAGCTGCTTCCTTCTCCAAGGTAGCCTCCTCCCCAGGGGTCAATGTTTCTCCGGGATTTAAAACTGCATAAAGGCGGTTGGAAACCATTGGAGCCTTATTCATTAGGGTGGGATTTTGAGGAAGATCAGGAAGGTCCCAGGGTCCTGGGGAGACTAAGAAGGGTCTATGTCTATACTAACTGATGGGCATGCCGAGAAGGGACGAGAGGTCTTTTGCATAGTCTCTTCCCCAATCCTGACAAGTATTAAGGTACCATTGTCAAAGGGTGAACTTTTAAGAATTTCACTAATTTATTTCCAGAAAGAAAAGGTAGGAACAGGCACTTTTTCTGGGCCAAAGGATTCATAATAATCTTTTAAAATGTCTCCTACTCTAAGCCATCTTTTACCATCAATGGTACCTTCAAGGGGAAACCATAGAAAAAATTCTTCGATGTATGAAAAGAAAAATATTAAGTCATTTTTCTTAACACGTGCCCCCCATGTATTTAAGGATTCCTTGTGGCCTGACAAAAACAAATCATGTGACGAAACTGCTTGTCCCATGGTGGGTCACTCACTGTGCGTCATCCCCACTCTCCTCCTGGATCTGTCTCTCAGTGGTGTCTGCTGAGGCAATCGCGAGCTCCACTTGTCCAAATCTTCCAGGAGGACAGGGTTCCCCCTCAGTCAAAGGCTCGAGCCCCAGTCGTTGGGCGCCAGTTGTCCTGGCCTGCAGGACACATCAAAGTGGGTAGCAAACCTAGGTGGGGAGGAATGAAGGGACAAGAGACACGAGAGATGACAGCAAGACAAAAGTTCTGATCAAGCTGCAAACTTTTATTGTTCACACAGAGGAATTTATATGCTGGAGATTTGAAAGCTCTCTTATCAGCAGTTCCTGGATGTCTTCACAAGGTGAGATAACCTCAGGATATTTCAGGAAGACAGATGGCCACAGGATGTCTCAGGAACACAGATGACTACAGGATGTCTCCCAGACAGGATGTCTCCCTGGGGGCTGTTTCTTGTAAGTGTCAGACTATTCTTTGAAGGAGAATTCCTTCTACCCCTTACAGTCAGGGATTCAGTATTTCAAATGGAAAATTGGAGAAAGAATCCAATGTGTATGCAAATATGTGCTACCCAAAAATCTTCCCACTCTCATCCAGAACAATGCCTTGACATTACCTTCGCCCCAAGTAAGACACAATTAGAGGAGAAGAGTTAGAAAATCTGTGAATACCCATCACGAATGGAAAATGCTCAGGAGTTCACAACCTTGGAGGTGGTAGAGGAGTTTCCAAATGTAAGGGAGAGGGTAAAACTCCACAAACATGGAGCTCTGCTAGACTAAAGATTTTTTGAGAAACTGCCTCTGAGGTTGGGCACTTGAAATATATGTTGTTGTCAGGAGCTTTAGCTCCCTTTGTAGTGAGACCATCAAGCTGGGTCTGCATGTATGTGACCTGGAGGACATGGTTTCTTATTTTCCAAAGGACATGAGGCAGCAGTGCTGAATTCTCTCTTTGTAGGTAAACTGTTGTCACTGAGTGCTAAGTGTCTTCCAGTTTGGAAGCCATTTGCTCATCCTCCAATTTTGTTGTGTTTCTTGCAGCTGCACTGGGAGTTTGGTATTTGCTTCATGAAATACGAAGAGTTCAACTGGGACACAGTACTGGAGGGAGTTCTGTCACATGTGATGGGTAAGGGTCTGTGGGAGAATGCACCAACCAGGCTTCTATCCCACATAGCTAGCCCCCTTCACAATAGCAATCTGATTCTAAACATTGCACTGAAACCTCTCCATATAACAACATACCTTTACATACAAGGGTCTGGGGGCTGCACCATGTCAGTCACAAACCATTTGAAAGCCAATGGCAGATCCACATCACCCAACCACAAATGTTTTAACACACACCTTCACACCACTTCTCTAGGCCGACTACTCAGCAGGGTCCAAATTACTGCCATCTCTGTTCTACACCATTTTCCTGAAACCCAATCAAACAGGCACTGTCTGGTATACTCGTGATCATCAATAGAACATCCAAAGATTCTACAGTGCAAAGTGGTCATGGGAATTTCAAAAATTTCATGGTAATTATCAGACATTTTTCAAGGATGAAGTTGGAGGCACTGTGGGTTTCAATTCATTCAGGAACCATTAAATGGAGAGGAAGCTCATTTCATTGAAAATTCTGGAGAATTCTAACAGGCAAGGCTTCCCAAAGACAGGCAAAAAGATCACATAAAGCCAGGCGTTTGAGGTCTACAATGTGTGGTCCATGTGTGTTTTGACTTGCAACTATGGCTGCCAATTCTTTAAGAATAAAATTATGTGATATTCTTCCTGAGATTCCCAGTGCTCTGTGGAAAGCCACCCTGGGCCTAGATCTCAGTTTCCAAGGGCAACTCTCATGTGTGGCATCCTAAAATCCCAACACAATACATGGCAATACTTATTTGAGGTCCATTCCAAAACTCAGTCTCTAAGGGGAATCACACCAGTGTTCAAGACCAGGTGGACCCATCATCTTTTCCAACAGCCACAAAAATGACCACAATTAAAACCAAAACACTTCCACATGGCCCTCATCTTCTTTCATATCGACACTCATCATAATCTCAGGCTGTAGTTTTTCATGAGGGGCACAGCCAAGGACAGTATCCAAAATAAGGTCCCTTGCCCACATTTGCCTAAAGTCAATGTGGCTGGGAAACCCTTCTAGTGAACCAGGAGTGATCAAAGAGGCCTGCCCTTAATACAGCTCTGATTCTCCATTTTGAGGCCTAATGAATGTGGGGTTTAGATTCTTTATGTTAATTGGAGTCATGAGAAACCTATGAACGTATGATCTAGTCTCTGCAGGGCTTTGAAGAACTCATTTGACCCAAAGGATCCCTATTCTCATAGATGGACGTCAGGAACCTTACAGAGGAAGGTGAGAGACTTCATCCACAATGACTGCTCTTTTGGCTCTTTTGGGTTTGGATGCAAACGTGGGATGCTTCTTTAGATCCATCAAGTGCTAAGAATCTAAGCCATAGCCTCACACAGGGCCAAGAGGCTGATTCAGACACATCCCTTTCCAAAGCAATTAAGCAAGGAGCCACAGATGATGCCCATTCATTTCCATTTGAAAACTCTTTTCTTCAGGCTTCCCAAAGGGGTGGCCTGAGGCAAAAAACTTCCTGACATTCAGAGCAACAGAACAATAGGTAATTAAAAGTACCAAAGCAGGGTTTCTTCACTGAGACTTGTCAGAAGCCAGTGGTGAGCCACTATCTGTTTTCTCATACAAGCCCCCTCTTCAGAGCTTTCCTGGCATATGGCCATTCTCACATCTGTAGGTACCAAGATAGGCTGACTCTGTCCTTGGTAATTCAAAACTAGTGACACCACTGGGAGTGGGACTGGGACTGGCTCTGTGTGCCTGGCTTCCTGGATGCCAATTTCCATCACCGAGGAAGTGATGTGAGGTCACTTCCTTCAGGATCTGAATGAGGTCACTGCCTTGGCAACCACTTTGTCCTAACAGTTGCTTCCAAGGGTCCCATGAGATGGAGGCTTCCCCTACTTAATGTGACAATTTTACAAGTTAAAATGGTATATCAACCATTGGCACCCGGGAACAGCTCTCCATACAGGCCTGATTTGT
This sequence comes from Callospermophilus lateralis, assembly GCF_048772815.1. Classification (NCBI taxonomy): domain Eukaryota; kingdom Metazoa; phylum Chordata; class Mammalia; order Rodentia; family Sciuridae; genus Callospermophilus; species Callospermophilus lateralis. The sequence goes on from NW_027512150.1 coordinate 176,072, forward strand.
CCATCTTCTCTACATTAAGAAGAGAGAAGCTGATTAAGACACAACCCTACATCCTGACCAGGTTGTTTGCCATTGAAAATGACTTGTGGTCTCTCAGGTCCTTCATAGCTGCCTACATATTCTCCAGGGATACTTTCAGCATGGACCTTTGAAGTTCTCAGCAGGTAGAGGATCCCTACATTTCAGTATTATAAGACCACCTCTGTCCCTGCTCTTCTGTAAAGTAAGATTGAGGGAACACTGTATGTTTAGGGTTAATAACAGGTTCAATTTGGATTAGGAATCATTTTCTGGATGAATAATGGTATTGGCAACCTGTGAAATTTATAAGAATATAGAGGTGAACTGTGTGTATGAAAATAGAAATCCAAGTAAGATTGGAAGCCCAGAAGTGCATTGGGCCCTTGATTGTGATACTGAGCATTGAATTACATTCTGCACAGATGTCTCAGATAAATTGATATACAATGGCATAGGACATTATACCTTGGATGATTGAATGTAGAAGCGAACATCCGGTCAAAAAGGGATAGTCAGTAGGAATAGGAAGATAGTAGGTAGGTATAGGAAGAAGGGTGAGTGTATGATTTGGAACAAAATTTCTTTAGCAACAGGGTTTCGGATAGAAAATGAATTTAAATGTCAGCACATGTGAAGAGTCTGTCACAATGATGAAGTGGGAAAAATATGTAGGTAAGCAGATATCAATAGAGACATTATGAAATCAGGGTTGAGTTTGAATATGCAATCTTAGGAAGAAACAAATATGTAGTCATCAATAGGATTGACATTTGAGAGCATAAGTAATCTTGGACATGGATGATTTTAGTAATCCATGTTAATTTTCCATTTTGGCTTTGGTACAATCATAAATGTGAACTTTGAATTTAGTGTCCAGAATATTTCTGTGAATAAATGTATATGTAGATCAGGTGACATGAGTATTTCTTCCACCATTTCTGGGAGCAATATTGACTGACTACTTCTGATTGATAGGTACAGATTCTTTATGTGAATTGGAATCATGAGAAACCCAAGCACCTCTTCAGGGATTGAAGAACTCATATGACCCAAAGGATCCCTATTCTCAATTGATGGAGGTCAGGAATCTAACAGAGGAAGGGAAGATACTTCATCCAAAATGACTGAACTTTTTGCCATTTTGGTTTTGGATGCACACATGGGATCTTTCTTTAGATCCATCAGGTGCTGAGAATCTAAGTCACAGCCTCACACAGGGCCAAGATGCTGATTCAGACACATCCCTTTCCAAAGAAATTTAGCAAAGAGCCATAGGTGATGCCCATTCATTTCCATTTGAAAACTGTTTTCTTCAGGCTTTACAAAGGGTTAGCCTGAGGTAAAGAACTTCCTGACATTCAGGGCAACAGAAAAATAGGTAAGCAAAAGGCCCAAAGCAGGGTTTCTGCACTGAGACTTTCCTGGTCACACTGTCCCTGCTCTTCTGTAAAGTTAGATTGAGGGAACAGTGTATGGTTAGGGTTAATAACACGTTCGATTTGGGTTAGGAATCATTCTGCAGGATGAATATTCGTACTGGGAATCTGCAATAATTACAAGAATATATAGGTAAAATAAAAGTATGAAAACAGAAATCTAGGCAAGATTTGAAGCTCAGATGGGCATTGGGCCCTTGAGTGGGTTACTTAGCTTTGAATTATGTTCTGCACAGATGTCTCAGATAAATCGATATACAATGACATAGGACCTTGTACCTTGGATGATTGAAAGTTGAAGAGAACATCCAGTCACAAAGGGAAAGTCCGTAGGTTTAGGACGATAGTCTCTAGGTTTAGAAACAACAATGAGTATAGGATTTGGACCAAACGTTCTTTAGCAATTGGTTTTCAATAAGAGAGTGAATGTAAATATCAGCACATGTGAAGAGTCAGACACAATGATGAAATGGGGAAAATATGTAGGAAAGCAGATATCAATAGAGACATTAACAAATCAGGCAATGTATAAAGTGAGGGATAGGATTAGACATTTTCAACAGGGTTGAGTTTGAATATATAATCTTAGAAAGAAACAAATACATAGGATTTATCAATAGGATTTACATTTTAGAGCATTAAGCAACCGGGACATGGATATTTTTAGTAATCCATGCTCACTTTCCTTTTAGGCTTTGCTACAATCATAAGAGTGACTTTTGCTTTCTGTGTCCAGAATATTACTGTGTTAAAATTTATATGTAGATCAGGTGACATGAGCATTTCTTCCACCATTACTGGGAGCAATATTTTGAAGACGTATAAATATTGGGGGAACAAAGTGGAGTACCCTGTGTCAATGGATATAGAAATAATGTATGAATAGACGATACTGTGAATAAATAATATAACTGGTTCCAACTTTAAATAGTGGATTGATTTGATATCTGAAAATATACTGGAAATCTTAAACTGATATTCATACATTCACTACAACCAGGTATACATCTAACGGTAATATTAGGGTTATGGTTTATCATGAAGAGTGTGTGAGTTTTGCTTCAAATATGATTATGAAAATCAAAAATAATGTGTTTGGAAAGAAGTCTCATGACAAGACCAGTCAAGAACACTGGAGGAATATATGTGTTCTGAAGCAGGAGGTGATTGAAATTGAAACAAATGCCTATAAATTTGTGAACTTGTGGATGAAAGATATATCATATGATGTGCATAAACTGAAGAAATAGTAATGTACCACTGTTTAATAAAAATGAACCGCAAAATACACATCATGTCCCATAGGAAAATGCTTGCATTGATGTTGAACTTGGTTTTACTGTAGAAATATTAGGATTTGTGTGCACCATTCACTGAAGTTAGTCTTCAGTACTAGGAAACAAATCTGTATTTAAGGTGGATGAATATTTCTGAGAATAATCTTGTGAAAAGTTGATCATAAATACACATACATAAATATGAATGATTTTAAGGAGTGTATAATAAGATTCATATATTTCATATTTTGAAAAATTTGGAGAGTATATATATATATATATAAATAAATATATATACACACACACACACACACACACACACATACACACAGAGACAGACATTTAAACTAGCAATATATTTGCCAATTGAAATTCATCATGAAATATGTAACATCCACAGGTGCAAAAATATTGATTTCACTGAAAATGGATCTATATATAATGTTGTTCTAATAACAAGCTCACCCATAGGTTGAATTCTCAATTCCAACAGTGTTTAAGAGGAGTGATCTCTTCTCATAACTTTTACATGCCTAGTCAGCAACCTCACAAAAATGTACGTTTGATAACAGGTAGGATTCTATATGTGCATATAAAAATACATGTGCTGAATAGTCTACAGAGAAAGGAGACACCAATTTGTTGAGAGCCACAGCTTAAGGGGCCCCATCAAACTTCCAGTTACCAGCAACATTCCCCTGCGAGATGATTATTGGCTCACAGTGGCCCCAGCAACATCTAGCTGATTGGCTCCTCTGTGGTGATGCACAATGGAGATGCTCATTGAGCTTTTTCCCCGCTCTTTCCGACTGCCAGCTGATGATTGGCTCACAGCAGCCCCAGCAACATCAAGCTGATTGGCTCCTCTGCGATGATGCACATTGGGCAGTTTCCCTGCCCTTTCAGACCACAGAGCTGCTCATTGTGGGACTTTTTTGGCTCCACCCACCTGACCCAGCCATATGGCCTCAAGAGCAGGAGGATTGTGGGAGGTGGAGAGGCTTGTGGGTGTGACAGAAACTTTGCAAGAAAGCCAGTGGTGGCAGTTGGGCTCTGAGGGTTTTTCCTAAGGAGCTGTTTTGCTTGGCGTGTGTGGTTCTAAAAATAAACTTTGTTTCTTTTGAAAAGTCGCTCTTGAATCGTGCCCAGCCAGACTGCAGCATTTGGTAGCTCGCACGGGGAGCCACTGAGGGTAAGTGATAAGGTAAACTGCTAGCCCCTGAGGGAAGGGCGAGAGGATCGGTAGCCATTTTAAGATTCCTCTTTTGTTTTGCTTCACTTTTGTTGCCTGTCCATGGAGATGAGTGAGATGGATGAAAAACCGCTCACATCTGAGAAAAAAATTATTTACTTCTGAGGAACAGATAGGGAGAAAGGACGGATGCACATGTCAGTAGGATATAAAGGCTATAATGACTTTTTGTTGTTCCCTTTTTATTTTATTCTGTCTCGGTTTTGTTTGGCATCGTCTTGTTGGGTTGTATTATAGTAGAAATACAGGATCAGAAATTAGTAAAAAAACAAACTGAAAGAGTGTTAAGTAAATTGTTAGAGGAAGGAGGCACCTCAGTAAAGTCAAGGACAGTCAGGGCATACGTTGATACAATACAAAAATGTAGCCCATGGATTTTTAAGGAGTTATTAAATATACCATAATGGAACCATCATGGTGAAGATTTAAAAGGGGGGAAAAGAACAGCCCAGGGACTCTGACAGTTGGCACATTGCCATTGAGGACGTTTATATCTGGTTTGCTTAGTCCAAAGACTTCAGATCAGACAAAGATAGAGGAACAAAGCTTAGGTCAGAAAAAGCCATCAGGGGCAAAGTTACAAAAGGAGACTGCTACTAACAACTTTCAATAACTAGAGGGCGTAAGTGTCCAACCAACAGCGCCTCCTCTACAGGAGACTGTTACTAACACCTTTCTATCACCAGAGTATGTAAATGTCCAAATAACAAGGCCACCTCCATATGCTAGGAGGCCCCCAAACCCCGCAGTTGATAGTTCGGTTCCTGAGACAGGATCTCAAGTATTAACATGCCCTGTATTTGAGGTAGGAGGGCAGCGAATTCACCATGCTTTAAATTTCAAAATAGTGAAGCAGCTAAAAGGGGCTGTAACAACCTATGGTCCTCAAGTACCCTTCATTGTAAGCTTGGTCGAATCCATTAACAACTTGAATATGATGCCAGTAGATTGGGCTAATATGTGTAAAGCTGTGCTAAATGGAGGTCAATACCTTTTATGGAAGGTTGCCAATGAGGAATTTTGCAAGGAGACGGCTAGGTGAAATGCAGAAGCTGGTTATCCTCAGAGAAATCTAGATATGTTGTTAGGAAAGGGACCTTATGAGGACCAGCAGCAACAAATTGCATATGATCCTGGCGTATACGCACAAATTGCTGCAGAGGCGGTTAGGGCATGGAAGACTTTACAAGGACATGGAGGTTTACAAGGTCAATTATCTAAGGTAATACAAGGAGCTAATGAATCTTACACTGAATTTGTAGATAGGCTTATTCAAACAGCTACCAGAGTTTTGGCGAATACAGAACAAGCAATGCCATTAATAAAAAACTGGCTTATGACCAAGCGAATCGTAGGTGCAGAGATATCACTAGACCATGGAAACATGAAGATTTAAACACATATATTAAATTATGTAAAGACATTAATGAATAAGAGGAAGTCATGGCAGCTGCAGTAAAACAGGCTTTAGATGCCAGAGACATCAATGAACAAGGGCAATTTGTGGCAGCTGCATTAAACAGGCTTTAGATGCAAGGCCAGGAACATGCTACAATTGTGAACAAACAGGGCATTTTAAAAGGAATTGCTCCATAGGAAGAGGGTTTAACAAAAATAGGTACCAAAGGAGTAGAATACTGGGTATTTGCCCACGATGCCGTAGAGGGAGACATTGGGCTAATGAATGCCGTTCTCAAACCACCATAGAGGGTACTTCATTATCAAAAACGAACAAGGACTAGCTGTTTATCCACGATATCATGGAGAAAGGCACCGGGCTCCATTGCCAAAAAATGGACAGGGGAGCCCAATGCTCTGGGGCCCAAAACCACAAATATACGGAGCACTGGAGGAACCCAGCAACCCCATCAGTGTAGTGCCCAGGACACATTGTGCATCAGACGCCTCATCAGACAAATCAGAGGGAGCGCAGGGTTAGACATCTGCACCTCCGTCAGATCAGTACTAACTGTAGAGATGGGGGTTCAAATCATTCACACATGGTGAAAGGACCTCTTCTCAAAGGAACAGTAGGCTTATTATTGGGACGCAGCTCTTCTAATCTAAAAGGACTTATGATAAGTCCTTGGGTAATTGATCCCGATTATGAAGGTGAAATAAAATTTATAGCCAGTTCTCCAAAGGACATATCAGTAATTTCACCAGGAGATAGAATAGCACAGTTACTTATAATACTCAGTCTGCATGATAAATTTTCCAGTCGTGCTGTAGAAAGAGGTTCCAAGGGATTAGGCTCCACAGGTGTAGATTTGGTTATGCTTTCTTTAAATTTAGATTCTCGCCCCAGGCTAAAACTAAATATTCAAAGAGACGAATTCAATGGGCTACTTGATACAGGTGCAGATGTTAGCATTGTCTCTCATCAAGAATGGCCAAAACATTGGCCATTACAACAATACACTCAAACATTTTGAGACCTAGGAGTGGCAACTAATCCCCTTAGAAGTGCAATGGTATTGGATTGGAAGGATCCTGAAGAATGTGAAGGAACTATACAGCCATATGTATTGGATAATCTTCCCGTAAATTTATTGGGATGAGATGTCCTAGATCAATTAGGTTTGACATTAACAAATAACATCAATCAAAATGTACACACTATTATGGCTAGAGAAGGTTTTAGGAAAGGAAAAAGATTAGAAAAACAAGAACAAGGTATAGCAGCGCCAATACAAATAGACCAAGCAACAGACAGACATGGGTTGGATTTTCAGAAAGGGCCACTGAGACAATAAAAATTACTTGGAAATCAGAAAGACCAGTATGGCTTCTTCAGTGGACCCTGACTAAAGAAAAGATACAAGCAGCCCAGTTCCTGGTCAAACAACAATTAGCGGAAGAACATATACAACCTTCTGTATCTCCCCATTATACTTTCATTTCTGTCATCAAAAAGAAATCTGGTAAATGGAGATTATTGCAAGATTTAAGAGCCATTAATAATGAGATGGTTATTTTGGGACCTGCTCAATCAAGGATTCCTCAATTGTCTGCTTTGCCAAAAACTTGGTATGTTTTAGTTATACATATTAAAGATTGTTTTTTTTTTTTCATTTCCAATTCTTCTTGAGGATAGTCCAAGTTTTGCATTTACTATCCCTGCACTGAATCATGAAGGTCCTGATCAGAGGTATGAGTGGAAAGTACTCCCTCAAGGGATGGCTAACAGCCCAACTATTTGTCATATTTATGTTAACAAAGTAATCCAGCCACTTAGAAATCAAAATCCTGAACTACAAATATTTCACAATATGGATGATGTGTTATTAGCACACAAGTTAAAAACCCATTGCTAGAATGTTATGCCACACTTACAAACTTATTAAAAAATTATAATCTAGGGATATCAATTGATAAAATACAATTAAATTTTCCAATTAATTATTTAGGAGTTCTATTATCCTCAACCATGGTCAGTCCACCAAAAATTCAAATACGAGTAGATCAACTCAAATCAATTAATGACTTTCAGAAGTTATTAGGAGACATTAATTGGATAAGGCCTTATCTAGGTATACCAACAGGACAGTTGGGACCTATATTTGATATCCTAAAAGGTCCATCTGATCCAAATTCACCCAGAATGTTTACGCCTGAAGCAATAAAGGCATTAAAAATCATTGAAACATATATGGGAAATATGCATTTGGATAGATTTGATAAAATAATGCCTTTATTATTTATTGTACTACCAACAAAAAATATTCCTACAGGAGTATTTTGGCAAGAAGGTCCATTATTATGGATACATTTATCTTATTCTTCTAACACTATTATTACTAGGTATCCTGAGGCTGAGGGACAATTAATACTCATAGGAATAAAAGCAGCAAAGGGAGTGTTTGGAATTTCTCCCAATAAAATTATTACTCCATACACTATGAATCAAATTGATGAATTAGCTAATGAGTTAAATACTTGGGCAATAACCATGTGTAAATCTAATGTTTTATTTGATAACCACTTACCATCTAATCTTTTATTGTCTTTTGGGTCATTGCATCCTGTAATTTTTCCAAAAATTACAAGAAAACTCCTATCATGAATGCTCCAAATATATTCACTGATGGGTCAAATAATGGTACAGCAGCAATAGTTACACCTGATCAAATTTTTACATTTTTAGCACCCCAAAAATCAGCTCAAAAGGTAGAGCTTAATGCAGTATTATAAGCTTTTGTGATGTTTAAAGATTCTGTGTTTAATTTATTTTCCAATAGTCAGTATATAGTTAATGCTATAGTATCTCTTGAAGATGCTGGTAGGATTTCCCCTTCCTCTACTGTTTTCTCTTTCCTTTCCAGTATACAAAGTCTAATCTGGGACAGAAAATATCCATTCTTATTAGGACATATCTGGGCACATACAGGATTGCCTGGAGCCCTTAGTTTGGGCAATGATTTAGCAGGTAAAACTACACATGACATACATACATATTTTCTGTACACTAGAAGAAGTTATAAATTTTCATAAAAAGTTCATTATCAATGCTAATACTTTACAAAAGCATTTTAAAATAACTAAGGAACAAGCTAGACAAATAATAAAACAATGTCAAAATTGTGTGACCATTTTACCACATTTTAATCTTAGAGTCAATCGTAGAGGATTGATACCTTACCATATATGGCAGATGGATGTCACACACTTGCCAGAATTTGGAAAATTAAAATATTTGCATGTTACAGTTGATACTTCTTCTGGATTTTTGATGGGCTCCCTTCATGGGGGAAAAAAACTAAAGATGTTATAGCTCATTGCTTACAAAATTTTGCCACTGTGGTCATTCCAAAGCAGTTAAAAACTGATAATGCCCCCGGTTATACTTCTACCTCTTTTAAACCATTTTGCTCATCATTTGGCATTACTCATATATCAGGAAACCCATACAATCCACAGGGACAAGCCATAGTTGAAAGAGCTCATCACACTATTAAAATGTACTCATTAAAGTAAGAAGACAGAATTGGGAAGGGATATAAATTCCCCAAAGATAAACTTAAAATAACCCTTTTTACTCTAAACTTTTTAAATTTGGATTTTCAGGACTTAGTGCTGCAGAAAGGCATAAGTGTCCAAAAAATGTGTATAAGCCCGAGGTACTTTGGAAGGATATTCTAACAGGACAATGGAAAGGTCCTGACCCATTAATTTTCTGGAGTTGGAGGTCTGTTTGTGGGTTTCCACAGGAAGAACAGCAGCCGATTTGGATTCCAGAGAGATTAACTAAGATCCCGACCCAGTGATTGCCTGGAGTCAGGGGTCTGTTTATGTGTTTCCACAGGGAGAACAGCAGCCGATTTGGATTCCAGAGAGATTAACTGAAGCGATTTCGATAGACCAAAATAAGATGATTTGGCTCAAATCCATAACAGCTGATATCCAAAACTCCAGTTTGGCTATCCTTACATCTGCGACAGAACAGGGATGCTTTTTTCAATATCTATTTTATTATTGCCCTTTCTCAAATCATGAAGTTCTCTTTTGTTTTTTTGAGCTCATACAGACCTAGGTTAATGTTTTGCTTATCAGTTCTATTTTTTGACTGTAGAGTTTTTAAACATTGCAATGATGATTTCACATGTAAAATGTTATAAGGCCTTTACTATTATATTATGTGTTGTATGTATTTATTATGTGTGCACACTTGTGTTTTGTGTTATATATTTGAATGTGCGTATGTCCATATATCACATATGATGAGTGCTAATGAAATAATATATCCATTTTTTTTATTCACGTGAATTAAATTGTTTAATTTAAATTGGGTAAACAACTGTTCAGGATTGTTTTAATATGTGAAAAAATAGGAGGTTAACAGACGTGTTTGTTTACTTTCACTTTTCCTTTTCATTATATTTAATTATTCTCTTCAAGATAACGTAAATTGTTAAGAAAATTGTTTTCTTTTAGTGCCTTCAGGAATGTTACAGAATTTTTTCTTTAGCCATTATTGCCAGAATTCCTATCTTCATCCCAGTGCCGGTGAAGACAAAGATAAAATCAATCTACAGATTCTGCAATAGCCATCACTGAACTGCTTGTAGAACTTGCCTGGATTATGTATCACTTGTATGCATTGTGAACTCACTTGTATGCATTGTGAACTATCTGCTGGTGCAGCGAATTGTGGCAGTGTTGGGGTACTTATGCTGATGCTGTCATCAGTGATAGAATTTTTCCAATAGGAGCCATCAATTGACTTGGTGTATCTTCCCTATTCTCACTTGATAGAGGTCAGGAAACTTACAGAGGGAGGCGAAAGACTTCATCAGCAATGACTGCTCTTTTGGCAATTTTGGTTTTGGATGCACGCATGGGATTTTTCTTTAGATCTATCAGGTTCTGAGAATCAAAGCCACAACCTCACACAGGGCCAAGAGGCTGATTCAGACACATCCCTTTCCAAAGTAATTAAGCAAAGAGCCACAGGTGATGCCCATTCATTTTAATTTGAAAACTGTTTTCTTCAGGCTCCACAAAGGGGTGGCCTGAGGCAAAGACATTCCTAACATTCAGGGCAAGGGAACCATAGGTAAGCAAATTGCCCAAAGCAGGGTTTCTCCACTGAGACTTTTCTGGTTACACTGATCTCTGAGGTTTCTGAGATGTTCCCATTCCCTTCAGCTATCCAGTACATGGCTATGTCACAGAGTTTGGAGGTGGTACATATCTTGGACACAAAACCATGAGCCTATTCTGGAGAGAGGCCAGAAATCAGGAGGTGAACAGGAACTTAGGAAGATAGTAGGTGTTGTCTATCCATAAGGCAAGCCGCAGTCCATTCATAAAAAGGGCAGAATAAATGCCTGGAAGCTTCCTACTAGTCAGGACACCTCCATTGATGTATTCGCTTTTCTAATAACTACAACCACGGACACAGTGGATACACAGACATAGAAAAACTCGCCTTCTCAAATGACTTACTAGAAACAGTCGACTCCAAACCAAACAAACAACCTTTGCTACCTATTCTCAGAACATGAGACAAAACCACGAACTCACACCCACACCCACTAAGGCACCTCATTCCCACAACAAGGTCTGTGACTATCCGGAGTGTCCTCTGACTGGTGGACCATACTATGTTCCCCCAAAATGGCCTGTCCTTTATCAGATCAGGTCCCTTTTGCCAACTCTGTTAAGTTGTCAGGAGCCAGCAATGAGCCACTACCTGCTTCCTCAGGAAAGGCCCCTCTTCAGAGTTCTCCTAGCATTTGGTCATCCTCACATCAGGAGGTACCAAGAAAGACTGACTCTGTCCTTGGAAAATTCAAACAAGTGTGCCCACTGGGAATGGGACTGGCACTGGCTCTGGGTGGCTGGCTTCCTGGATCCCAAGTTCAGAGAGTTCCATCACCAAGGAAGTGAGGTAGGTCACTTCCTTCAGGAACTAAATGAGGTCAATACCTTGGCAACCACTTTGTCCTAACAGTTGTTTACAAGGGTCCCATGAGATGGAGGCTGCCCCTACTTTCTCTGACTCAGTCATAAGTTAGAATGGTATATCAACCACAGGCACCATGGAACAGCTCTCCACACAGGCCTGGTTTTGTCCATCTTCTCTACATTAAGAACAGAGCGACTGATTCAGACACAATACTTCATCCTGACCGGTTTTTTTGCCATGGAAGATGATTTTGTGCTCTCAGGTCCTTCATAGCTGCCTAAGTCTTCTCCAGGGATCATTTCTGCATGGACCTTTGAGGATTTCAGCAGGTGGAAGATCCCCTACATACCTGTATTGTAAGACCAACTCTGTCCCTGCTCTACTGTAAAGATAGATTGATGGAACAGTGTATGCTTAGGTTTAATAACAAGTTTGATTTGGCTTAGGAATCATTCTGTGCAATGAATAATGGTTTTGGGAACCTGCGATATTTACAAGAATATATAGGTGAAATATAAGTATGAACACAGAAATCTAGGTAAGATTTGACGCCCAGAAGTGCATTGGGCCCTTGATTGAAATACTCAGCTTTGAATTATATTCTGCACAGATGTCTCAGATAAATTGATATACAATGGCATAGGACCTTGTACCTTGGATGATTGAATGTCAAAAAGAACATCCAGTCAGAAGGATAGTCAGTAGGATTAGGAAGATATTCATAGGTTTAGAAAGCAGAGTGAGTATAGGATTTGAACCAAACGTTCTATAACAGTAGGGTTTCGGGTAGAGAATGAATGTAAATATCAACACATGTGAAGAGCCAGTCACATTGATGAACTCTGGAAAGTATGTAGGAAACCATATATCAATAGAGACATTAGGAAATCAGGCAAAGTATAAAGTACGTGATAGGATCAGGCATTTTCAACAGTGTTGAGGTTGAATATATAATCTTAGGAAGAAACAAATATGTAGTCACCAATAAAATTGACATTTGATAGCATTAGGCAACCTGGACATAGATGTTTTTAGTAATCCATACTCACTTTCCATTTAGACTTCGGTACAAACATAAGTGTGACGTTTGCATTTTGTGAAAGAAGTCTCATGAAAAGACCAGTCATGAAACCCTGTGGAAAACATGTTTTCTGAATTAGGAAGTGATGAAAAGTAAAACAAAATGCCTATAAATTTCTGAACTAGTGAATTAAATATATATCCTATCATGTGCATTAACTGAAGAAAAAGAAATGTACCAGTATTGAATAAAAATGAATGACAAAATACACATCACGTCCCATAGGAATCTACTTGCATTGATATAAAACTGTGTCAGTTACTGCAGAAATATTAGGATTTGTATGCACCATTTACTGTTAGTTTTCAGTAATAGGAATCAAATATGTAGTTCAGGTGGATGAATATTTCTCAGAATAATCTTGTGAAAAGTTGATTATTAATCCACATACATGAATATGAATGAATTTACGGAGTGTATAATAAGACACATATATTTCATATTTTGAAAAATCTGTAGAGTGTGTGTGTATATATATATATATAAACATACACACACACACACACACACACACACACGCACGCACACAAACAGACATTAAAAAGTAGCAATATATCCCAATTGAAATTCACCACGAAATATATGTCATCCACCTATCCAAATAAATTTGTTTTACTGAACATGGATGCATGTATAATTTTATTGTACTAGGAAGCTCATCAATAGTTTGAATTTTCAGTTTCAACAGCGTTTAGGAGGAGTGATCTCTTCTCACAATTTGTGTCTGCCAAGTCAGCCACCTCACAAGAATGTACGTGTGGTACCAGGTAGGATTCTATATGTGCATATAAAATTACATGTGCTGAATAGGATACAGAGAAAGGTAGACAGGAATTCACATATTTGTTAACTTTAAAAACACATGGAGAACCATTTCAACAAAAAATTGACTAGATTTATAACTCCTATCCTATATAATGCAAAAGGCAATTCCAATGATACACCATTCCTCCTCTGAACTGCTTGTATTTCTATTCTGTTTGGGTTAATTTTCTCCATCATATTAGAATTAGTAGTCAGAGTCTAGTTGGCATGGGTTTGTGTCAGGGATTCAGTATTTTGAATGAAAATTTGGAAAATGATTCCAATGTTTATGCAAATATATGCTACAAAAGTATCTTCCCACTCTCATCCATAACAATGCCTTGAGATTACCTTATCCCCAAGTTAGACACAATTAGAGGAGAAGAGTTAGAAAATCTGTGAATACATATCTGGAATCAAATATGCTCACGAGTTCACAAACTTGGAGGTGGTAGAGGAGATTCCAAAAGTAAGGGACAGGGTAAACACTCCACAAACATGGAGCTCTGCTGGACTAAAGACTTCTTGAGGAACTGCCTCTGAGGTTGGGCACTTGAAATATATGTTGTAGTCAGGAGATTCAGCTTCCTTTGTAGTGAGACCATCAAATCTGGGTATGCTTCTATGTGACCTGGAATACATGATTTCTTATTTTCCAATAAACATGAGGAAGCTGTATTTAATTTTCTGTTTGTAGGTAAACTGTGGCCACTGGGGGCTAATAGTCTACTCTTGTGGACTCTGAAGCCATTTGGTCATCCTCCAGTTTTCCTGGTGTTGCTTGCTGCTGCACTGGGAATTTCGTATTTGCTTCACGAATTACAAGGAATTCACCTGGGACAAAGTGCTGGAGGGAGTTCTGTCACCTGTGGTGAGTCAAGGTCTGCAGAAGAATGTACCAACCAGGCTTCTATTCCACATAGCTTGCCTCCTTGACCATAGCAACCGGATTCTGAACATTGGCCTGAAACCTCTCCATATAACAAGATACCTTTACATAGAAGCGTCTGCTGGATGCATCATGTCAGTCACAAGCCAATTGGAAGCCAATGGCAGATCCACATGGCCCCACCACAGATGTTTTTTTTTATCACACACCTGCCCATCACTGCACTAGGCCCACTACTCAGCAGGGTCCAACTTCCTGGAATCTCTGTTATACACCATTTTCATGAAACTCAGTCAATCAAGTCACTGTCCTGCATAATCATGTTCAGCAACAGGACAACCAAAGTTTCTCCAGTGCCATCTGGTCATGGGAATTTCAAAAATTTCATGGTATTTATCTAGCAATTTTTCAAGGATGAAGTTGGCAGCATGTGGGTTTCAATTTATTCAGGGACCATTAAATGTTGTGGAAGTTCATTTCAAATGAAGTTCTGGAGAACTCTCACAGGCAAGGTTTCCCAAAGATTGGCCAAAGGGTCACATAAATCCAGGCCCATTGAGGTCTACAATGTAACGTCCATGTGTGTTTTGACTCTCAACTAAGACTGCCAAGTCGTTAAGAATAAAATCATGTGATATCAAGCCTGAGATTCCCAGTGGTCTCTGGAAAGCCACCCTGGGCCTAGATCTCAGTTTCCAAGGGTGACTCTCATGCTTGGCCTTCTGAAATCCCAACTCAATTCATGGCAATACTTCTCTAAGTTCAGTTCCTGTACTCAGTCTCTAAGGGAATCACACCACAGTTCAAACTCAGGTGGACTCAGTCATCCCTTTCAACTGCCACAAAAATAACCACAATTAATACCAAAACACTCCCACATGGCCCTCACCTTCTTCCATATAGACACTCATCATAACCTCTGACTGTAGATTTCCATGAGGAATGCAGCCCAAGACAGTGTCCAAAATACGCTTTCTTGCCCCTCATTTACCTAAATTCTGAGTGACCTGGACACCCTTCCTGTGAACCAGGAGTGATCAAATAGGCCTGCCGTTAATACTGATCCACTTCTCAAATTTGAGACCTACTGACTGTGGGGTTTAGATTCTTTATGTGAATTGGAGTCATGAGAAAACCCAACCACCTATGTGCTAGCCTCTGCAGGGAATTGAAGAACTCATTTGACCTAAAGGATCCCTATTCTCACTTGATTGATGTCAGAAACCTTACAGAAGAAGGCGAAAGACTTCATCCACAATGACTGCTCTTTTGCTATTTTGGTTTTGGATGCACACATGGGATCTTTCTTTAGATCCATCAGTTGCTGAGAATCTAAGCTACAGCCTAACACAGGGCCAAGACGCTGATTCAGACACATCTCTTTGCAAAGCAATTAAGCAAAGAGCCACAGCTGATGCCCATTCTTTTTTATTTGAAAAAGGTTTTCTTCAGACTTCACAAAGCGTTTTCCTTAGGCAAAGACCTTCCTGACATTCAGGGAAACAGAACAATAGGTAAGCAAAAGGCCCAAAGCAGGGTTTCTCCAATGAGACTTTACAGGTCACACTGGTATGTGAGTTTTCTGAGATGCTCGCCATTCACTTCAGTTATTCAGTACATGGCCATGTCACAGAGCATGGAGGTGGTACATATCTTGGATACAAAACCATTAGCCTATTATGGAGAGTGACCAGATTTCTGGAAGAAAACAGGAACTTAGGAAGATCGTAGGTGTTGCCCATCATTATGGCAAGCCGCATTCTATTTATAAATTGGGCAGCATGAATGCTGGTAAGCTTTCTAAAAGACAGGACACATCCATTGATGCTTTCTCTTTTCTAATATCTACAATCACGGACACAGTGGGATACAGCGACACAGAAACACTCGCATTGTCAAATGACTTACTAGAAACAATTCCCCCCAAACCAAACAAACCTCATTTCCTACCTCTTCTCAGAACATGAGCCAAAACCACAAACCCACACCCACACCCACAAAGGCACCTCTTTCCTCCAAGTAGGTTGTGACTATTTGGAGTGTCCTCTGACTGTGGGCCATTATAGGTTCCCCCAAAATGGCCTGTCCTGTCTCAGATTTTGTGTCCTTTGCCAAGTCTCTGAAGTTGTCAGGAGCCAGCAGTGAGCCACTACCTGTTTTCTCAGGAAAGGCCCCTCTTCAGAGTTTTCCTGCCATTTGGCCATCCTAACATCAATAGGTACCAAGAAAGACTGACTCTGTCCTTGGGAAATTCAAAAAGTAAAACCACTGAGACTGGGACTGGGGCTGTCAATGTTTGACTGGCTTCCTGGATCGCAAGTTCACAGAGTTCCATCACCAAGGAAGTGAGGTGAGGTCACTTCCGTCAGGAACTGAATGAGTTCACTGCCTTGGCAACCAATCTGTCCTAAGAGTTGCTTCCAAGCTTCCCATGAGATGGAGGCTGCCCCTGCTTCCTGTGACCCTTTCACAAGTTAGAATGGTATATCACCCATAGGCACCCAGGAGCAGCTCTCCACACAGGTATCATTTGGTCCATCTTCTCTACATTAAGAATGGAGAGGCTGATTCAGACAGAACCCTTCACCCTGACCAGGTTGTTTTCCATGGAAGATGACTTTTGCACTCTCAGGTCCTTCAGAGTTGCCTACATCTTCTCCAGAGATTATATCTGCATGGACCTTTGAGGTTATCAGCAGGTGGAAGATTCCCTATATTCCTGTATTGTAACACCAACTCTGTCCCTGCTCTTCTGTAACGTTAGATTGAGGGAACCATGTATGGTTAGGGTTAATAACATGTTTGATTTGGGTTAGGAATCATTATGCTGAATAAATAATGGTATTGGGAACCTGCAATATGTATAAAAATATATAGGTGAAATATATGTATAAAAACAGAAATCTAAGTAACATTTGAAGCCCAGAAGGGCACTGGGCCCTTGATTGGGATACTTAGCTTTGAAAAAATTGATATACAATGGCATAGGAGCTTGTACTTTGGATCATAGAATGTAGAAGAGAACATCCAGTCAAAAAGGATAGTCGGTAGTGAAAGGTTAATAAAATAGGTACTTGTCACTTACTGTTTTTCTGTATGCTTAACAAAACACTGTTGAAATCTTGAGAACTGTTTGCTAATCTTGTTCCCAGAATGTGCTGTCCCCAACTGCCAAAGTGTAGAATGTACTCCCTCACCCGGTTGCATGCAAACCGACCACTCGCCCTGACCCATCAGTATACTTCCCTCCCTGCCCTCTCCAAGGAAAATATATATGTTCTGCTTAAACTGTTCTCAGGGCTCTCTGCTCTATTCAAGTGAGCTCCGAGCCCCAGCATGCTGGACCCAGAATAAACCCTTTGCTGTTGGATAAGACAGTCTGTTAGTGGTCTCTTCCTTCCATGCTCACCCGACCTTTACATATGGAGATTCCACCGAGTTTTGGCAGCGGCGGACAAAAGACCCTAACGGGTTCCTCTTGGGTTAAGTAAGGCACCTCTTTCTTGTTTCAGTGTTAAGGTTAGTGCTGGGCAAAATGGCTGTCGATGAAGAGCGTGAGTTCTCTCCGATGGTGGCTGACAGACGTGTCACAGAGCCACAGGCCACGTCCCTGGGGAACTTCCCAAAGACTCGGGAAATCGAGGAACAATAGTCTCTTCGACTCAGTAATATTTTGTATCTGATTCGGAATTGCCAGCCCATTGGGTTTTGCTGGCTACTCAGTCCTGGTCTCAGTTTTGGATGTCCATTGAATGTCTTTATTGTCTTGTCTTGTCTGTGTCGTGTGTCTTGCATTCACTCTTTGTGTATCTTTCATTATGGGACACAGCACTTCAATGCCCCTGTCCCTGACCCTTGATCACTGGACCAAAGTTCGCTTAAAGGCTCAGAATCTTTCTTTTTTAGTTAAACGCTGGACCTTTCAGAATCTCTGTGCCTCAGAATGGCCCACCTTTGAATTTGGATGGCCCCTAGAAGGATCTTTCTACTTCCCACTAATTTAAGAAGTCAGAGATATTGTCTTTCACCCGGGCACACATAGCCATCCGGATCAACAGCCATATATCTTAACTTTGCTGGACCTCTGCAAATCTCCTCCTCAATGGGTGAAGCCTTTCTTTGTCACTTCCCCTGCTCCTACTTCTTCCCCCATGATCTCTCAAACCCTCTGCTCCTCCTCCTCCTCCACCCTTTGTAATCCCTGAGTCAAAAGATTTGACTCTTCTGGACTCTCTTCCCCCTTATTATACCCTGCCTTCGTCCCCCAACCACCAACACCCTCTAAGTGATTCCCCTGCAGCTGACTCAGCCTCTCTACCACTGGAGGAATATAAGCTGGCCCAGCGCCCTCCAGATAACTCCCCCGCAGCACACACAGCCCCTCCTCCGCAGGAGGAAGCTAGCCCAGCTAAGGAAACATGATGGTGGTGAATGATTGAAAACCCTGGAACTCCTGTGATGCTCCCACTATGTCTCTACAAACCATTGATTGACGAAGGCCATGGGGGGAAAATGCAAGCCTACAAATATTGGCCTTTCTCCTCTTCCGACCTATATAACTGGAAATATAACAATCCCCCTTTTTCCGAGGACCCCACAGGGCTCACAGGTCTGGTTGAGTCATTGATATTTTCACATTTGCCTACTTGGGATGACTGTCAACAATTCCTAGGGACTCTCTTCACGACAGAGGAACAAAAGAGAATCTTCCTGGAAGCTATAAAAAAATGTCCTCCGACCAGATTGGAGAGTGATACATCTTCCCAACTTAATCAAAGCTGGTTTTCCTTTGAAACAACCCAACTGGGACACCAACACCATTGAAGTTAGAAAGCATCTGTCCACTTATCGCCAGGTTCTAATAGTGGGCATCCAAGTGGCCACTAGGCGACCAACTAATTTGGCCAAGGTAATAGAGATTATTCAAAGGCCTGATGAATCTCCCTCTATGTTTCTAGATAGAATTATGGAGGCAAGTAGGAGATATACTCCTTTCGATCCTCAGGCAGAGGATCAAAAGGCATCTGTCATGATGGCCTTTATTGGGCAAGCTGCCCTGGATATTAAAAGAAAGTTACAATGCTTAGATGGATTACAAGATATGACTTTGAGAGATTTAGTCAGAGAAGCCAAGAAAATATACCTTAAGAGAGAAACTGAGGAAGAGAATGAAGCAAAGTGAGGATAAAAGAAACAAAAGACAGAATAAGGCGTTGACTAAGGTCCTGGTCACAACAACAAAAGGGCCAGAAATTAAGAAAAGGGAGACAGGAAGGGATACCTGGGCCCACGCCAGAGGCCACTCCTTGCCTCAGATCACTGTGCCTACTGTAAAAAAAAAGGACACTGGGCCAAAGAGTTCCCTAGAAAGAGACAGCCACTCCTGCCAGCCATTCTGACTCTTGAGGATGACTCCAAAAGTCGGGGCTAACATCCCCTCCCGGAGCTCAGGGTAACTTTTGAAGTGTAGGGGACCCCAGTAAACTTTGAAGTGGATACAGGGGCAATATACTCAGCCCTCAAGGCCCCATTGGGCCATCTATCAAATAAAAGGTCTCTAGTTCAAGGGGCAAATGGCAGTAAGTATCGGGCTTGGACAACTAAGAGGACCATAGACCTGGGAAAAGGAAAATCCATCAATCCTTCCTAGTAATCACAGAATGCCTGGCCCCATTGATGGGCAGAGATCTGCTCACCAAGTACCGGGCCAAAATAACTTTTAACCCTGAAGGCCCCCAAGTGGAATTTCTAAATCCTTCACTAAAAACTCCTATAGTCACAGCTCTAAATATGTCAGTAGAAAATGCACATCAACTCACTCACCTTGGTTCAAAGAAACTGCAGGTATTTCTGAAGTTTCAAGAACAGAGTTTTCCACTAACTGACTCACAGCAAAAAGAAATAACTAAATGGGTAAAAAAAGCCTGTCGAGCCCATCAATTGGTAAATGCTTATCCTTCCAAGCTTCCTGCAGGAAAGCACCTACGAGGAACCAGACCAGGACAATTCTGGGCAGTTGACTTTACTGAAATTAAGCCAGCAAGGTATGGACATAAATATCTTCTAGTCTTTGTAGATACATTTTTAGGATGGATTGAAGCCTTCCCCACTAAAAGAAAAAAAAAAAGAAACAGTGCAAATGGTGGTCAAGCAGATCCTGAAAGACATTTTTCAAAGATACGGCCTGCCAAAGGTAATACGGTCTGATAATGCACCGGCGTTCGTGGCCCAAGTAAGTCAGGGGTTAGCCAGGAACCTGGGGATTCATTGGAAGTTTTATTGTGCTTACAGACCCTAGAGTTCAGGACAGGTAGAAAGAATGAATAGAACCATTAAAGAGACCTCAACAAAATTAAGCTTAGAGACCAGCATAAATGATTGGACTATGCTCATGCCTTATACAATGTTTCGTGCAAGAAATACGCCCTCTGTTTCTTTGAGTAACCACACCCCCTGTGAATATCTAGGGTGCCTCTCCTCCAGTAATGGACCAAAGCCCAACTCTAAGACCTAACGATCCCTTTCACACCCCCTTGCTTGACAGACTTAAAGCTCTTGAAAGATCTCAGTGATACCTGTGGAAAAAGCTGGCCACTGCCTACCAAACTGGGGACGAGGGGACTCCACATCGATATCAAGTAAGAGATTCATCTACATAAGATGATATCAGGTGTCATCCCTGGAACCCCACTGGAAAGGACCATACCAGGTGGTACTTATAACATCTGCAGTGGTAAAGGTAGACGGAATCACTTCCTGGATCCATGCCTCTCATCTCAAGCCTGCGCCCTGTCCACACTCTGGCTGGAAACTGGAAAAGACTGGTAACACTTTCAAATTGCATATTCACCATGTGGATAAGCCTATAGACTCTCCCCTCAGCCACAAGTAGTCCTAACCCTCATCAGCCCGTTCAGCAGCGTTGGCTGATCACAAATTCTACTGGAAAAGAAGTATAATCTATCTCGCATACAGCCCACTTAGGGACCTGGTGACTATCTCTCCACCCAGACATTTGTCAGCTGGCTATAGGTCTTTCCTAATGGGATATCCCTGATGAAGAGGATCCCACTAAAATTCCATTAAATCCCTTCCTTACCATAGATAATGGAAACAAACATTATGGATGTAGGGACACACGAGCCAGATGCAGGTTGGCTAGCCTAGATTACTGTGTTTACCCGGCCGACTGTCAAAGCCATAAACAGCCATGGCTATGTGGGGGAAAAGCCGACTTCTTCTGTAAGTCATGGGGATGTGAGCATACAGGGGCTGCCTGATGGAACCCAAACTCCGCATTAAATTCAGTACACAGCATTGGCCATATTACGAATTAGAAAACAAAAACTGATGGCAACCAGAGGGGACTCTAGATCCTCAAATCCTGTGTGACCTTTTTAACATCTGCTGGTGCTCAAAAGGGTAAAAGGAGATTCCACTATGTAGAGGCCTTTTCCCTTCTTCGCTCACATCCTGAACTATGCTTACCCAATAGATCCTCACCTTCAGCCTTCTGCTCCAGAGTCTCTGCTGTCACTCCCACCTCAGCAACCTGATTTCTCCACTACAATTATTAGATCAAAAATCCAAATCTCTGCTGGTTCTCAGACCATTGCCCCCTTGCTGACGTAGCAGGTACTGAGGTACCCCTCCACCCACTCACTCCTCTCTTCTCCTGTCAGTGCCCGCACCGGGTCCCACCAGGTCCTCTTACCAACTAACCCAAAGCTCAAACCAGCTGAGGAGAGCCCTCAGACCCATATCCAAGATGTAATGAAAATGGCCTTTAAAGTTGCTTTGTCATCACTGAAAACAGTTTACTAAGAATTTAAAGTCCCTAACATGTGTTTTGGGATACTCACAACCATCTTCTTCTTTGCGCTACCTGTTCTACTGCTCAAATATTTGTTGCTAGGAAAATTCCAAACCACTTTCCAATTATTTTTTTACATCTCTCTTTTCTCATTCTCAGATACTCTGAGCTGCTCTCAGCCCCACCTTCTCCGTCTTTCCCCTCTGTACCAGGCCCACAGAAAAGTCTTTAACTGACCTTCTCCAGAAGTCTTCACCATGGCTGACTTTAGGACTTTCAGCAAAAGAGTCCCTATAAAAAAGTTCAATGTAGTTAAACTTCCTATTTTCATGTTGCCCTGTTCTACTTGGCCACTGGCTAAAAAAATTAGCACTCCTAATCAAGACACCCCCTTACTAGTTTTTCACAAAAATATGTGAACAAGGCCTCTGGCCTTGACATGGGGCTTCACAGAGATGGCTACATTTCTAAGTTAACGAAGTTAGCAACTGGGCTCCGTGGTAACAGCTGGAAATGGGAAAATAAGAAAGGGAAGAAAAAGCTCTTTCCCTCCCAGGTGTCCTTGAAAAGTTAACTTGCCCAGAACCGAGGAAAAAACAGAAACAAAACTGCTTTTTT
The DNA here is from genome assembly GCF_048772815.1 of Callospermophilus lateralis. Lineage (NCBI taxonomy): Eukaryota > Metazoa > Chordata > Mammalia > Rodentia > Sciuridae > Callospermophilus > Callospermophilus lateralis. Next base: position 198,674 of record NW_027512150.1, read on the forward strand.
CAACTTCTGCAGACTGTGAACTTCTGAGCCCCTTCCATTATATGTTGGGTACAAAATTCTGAAACTACCTAAACTTGGGTTTCAGAGGATTACTTGATTACAACAGAATCAATGCCCTCTGAATCTGGTTGCCACCAAATAGGACTGTTTCCCTGTCTTCAGTGCTATCTTAGGTGAGTTGCCTTGTCCGTCCCTACTACAGCATGATTCTATATACTTAAACATTGTTAATGTTTTCATAAAATGGTCAACAGATGTGATTAATTGTGTAATCGTGCAGATGTTTCCCAGAGTGCTCTATCACAATGCAGGTTCATTTGAAGATCAAATAGGGGGGCATTCAACCCGGTTCCACTGAAAATATATATCCCTCAACTTAGCCATCATATTAGGAATAGAAATTGCTGCACTGGTGGCCACAGGAACCACTGCCTTTGTCCATGGGACTCAACAAATGACCCAACAAATGACAGCAATAGACCAAAACTAAGATATTAGAAACCTCCATCAGAGCTTTGCATGAGTCTTTTACCTCTCTCTCTGAAGTTGTTTTTCAGACCACTCGAGGGTTGGACCTCCTTGTCATGAGAGAAGGGGCCTCTGTGCTGCATTGAGAGAAGAAAGTTGTTTGTATGCCGAGCATACTGGAGTTGTAATAAAATCTAAGAGTAAATTAAAAAGATTCCTTGAAAAGCATCAAAGAGACAGAGAGGCCCAAAAAAGGTGGTTTGAGTCTTGGTTCACACAGTCTTCCTGGTTAACTACGTTTTTATCAACCCTGGCCGGTCCAATAATAATCCTCATATTATTGCTAACTATTAAACCCTGTTTTCTCAACCGTGTAATTTCTTTTCTCCAGGCTCAAATTGGACGAGTTAAACTTATGGTAATACCCCACTAGTATACATAGAATGTGACACCCCCCAATGATCATTTTTATGATTAAAAGAAGCCAGAAGAAGAAGTGGGGAATAAAAGGTTAATAAAATAGGTACTTGTCACTTCCTGTTTTTCTGTATGCTTAACAAAACACTGTTGAAATCTTGAGAAATGCTTGCAAATCTTGTTCCCAGTATGTGCTGTCCCCAACTGCCCAACTGCAGAATGTGCTCCCTCACCCAGTTGCACGCAAATCGCCCACTCGCCCTGATCCATCAATAAACTTCCCTCCCTGCCCTCTCCAGGTAAAGTATATAAGCTCTACTTAAGCGATTCTCAGGGCTATCTGCTCTATTCAAGTGAGCTCTGAGCACCAGCATGCTGGACACTCAATAAACCCTTTGCTGTTGCATGAGATAGTCTGTTGGTGGTTTCCTCCTGCGAAGCTCGCCCGACATTTACTATAATGATTGAAAGTAGAAGAGAACATCCAGTCAAAAAGGGATTGTTGATAGAAATAGGAAGATAGTACGTTTAGGAAGAAGTGTGAGTATAGGATTTGGAACAAAAGTTCGTTAGCTACAGGGTTTCGGTTACAGAGTGATTGTTAAAGTTAGCACAGGTGAAGAGTCAGTCACAATGATGAACTGGGGAAAACATGAAGTAAAGCAGATATAAATAGAGACATTACAAAATAAGGCAAAGTATAAAGTGAGTGATAGGATTAGACATTTTGAACAGGGTTGAGTTTGAATACATAATTTAGGAAGAAACAAATATGTAGTCACCAATAGGATTGACATTTGAGAGCATTAGGCAAATTTCAGGTGGATGAATATTTCTGAGAATAATCTTGTGAATAGTTGATTATAAATCCACATACATGAACATGAATGAATTTAGGGAGTGTACATAAGACACATATATTTCATATTTAGAAAAATCTGGAGAGTACACACAGACAAAAAAAGTAGCAATATATGTCAATCAAAATTCATCATAAAATATATATCATCCACAGATCCAAAAATATTCATTTTACTGAACATGGATTTATGTATAATGTTGTTCAACTAGGAAGCTCACCCATTGTTTCAATATTCAGTACCAACAGGGTTTAGTAGGAGTGATCTCGTCTCACAATTTGTATCTGCCAAGTAAGCCAAATCACAAGAACAAACGTGTGGTACCAGGTAGGATTGTATATGTCCATATTAAAATACACATGCTGAATAGGCTACAGAGAAAGGGAGACAGGAATTCACATGTTTGTTAACTTTAAAAATACATGGAGAACTATTTCAACAAACAATTGACTAGATTTATAACTCCTACTCTGTATCATGCAGAAGGGAAGTCCAACTATACACCATGCCTCCTCTGAACTACTTGTATTTCTATTCTGTTTGGGTTATTTTTCTCCATCATATTAGGATTAGTAGTCAGAGTCTGGTAGGGTATGGGTTAGTGTCAGGGATTCAGTATTTTGAATGGAAAACAGGAAATTGAATCCAATGTGTATGCAAACATATGCTACAGAAAAAACTTTCCACTCTCATCCAGAACAATGCCTTGACATTACCTTCACCTCAAGAAAAACACAATTAGAGTAGAAGAGTTAAAAAATTTGTGAATACCTATCTGGATTGGAAAATGCTCCCGATTTCACATCATTGGAGTTGGTAGAGGAGTTTCTAAAAGTAATGGACAGGGTAAACACTCCACAAACCTCGAGCTCTGCTGGCCTAAATATTTTTGAGGATCTGCCTCTGAGGTTGAGCACTTGAAATATATGCTGTTGTCAGGAGCTTTAGCTTACTTTGTAGTGAGACCATCAAAGCTGGGTCTGCATCTATGTGATCTGGATGACATGGTTACTTACTTTCCAATGAAATGAGGCAACAGTGCTGAATTCTCTCTTTGTAGGTAAACTGTGGCCTCTGAGGGCTAATTGTCTCTTCGTGTGGACTGTGAAGCCATTTGGCCATCCTCTAATTTTCGTGGTGTTTTTGCTGATGCTCTGGGAGGTTGGTATTTGCTTCACAAAATACGAGTTCAAATGGGACACAGTACTGGAGGAGTTCTGTCAGGTGTGGGGGGAAGGGTCTGGAGGAGAATGCACCAAACAGTATTTTATCCCACGTAGCTTGCCCCCTTGACAATAGCAACATGATTCAGAACATTGCCCTGAAACCTCTCCATATAACAAGATTCCTTTACATATAAGGGTCTGCTGGCTACACCATGTCAGTCACAAGCCATTTGGAATCCAATGGTAGATCCTCATGGCCCTACCACTGATGTTTTATCAAACACCTGCACACCACTGCTCTGGGCCACTACTCAGCAGGATCCAACTTACTGGCATCTCTGTTCTAAACCATTTTCATGCAACCCAGTAAATCAAGGTACTGTCTGGTATACTCATGATCAGCAACAAGACATCCAAAAGTTTTCCAGTGCCACCTGGTCATGGGAATTTCAAAAATTTCATGGTATTTATCTAACCATTTTTCAAAGATGAAGTTGGAGTCACTGTGGGTTTCAATTCATTCAGGAATCATTAAATGGTGAGGAAGCTCATTTCAATGATAGCTCTAAAGAACTCTCACAGGCAAGGCTTCTGAAAGAGTGCCCAAAGAGGCCACATAAAGCCAGGCCCATTGAGGTCTACAAGGTGAGGCCCATGTGTGTTTTGACTCTCAACTCAGCCTGCCAAGTCTTTAATAATAAAATCATGTTATATCCTGGCGGAGATTCCCAGTGCTCTGTGGAAAGCCACCCTGGGCCTAGATCTCAGTTTCCAATGGCGACTCTCATGCATGGCCTACTAAAATTCCAACAAAATTCATGGCAATATTTCTCTGACTTTAGTTCCACAACTCAGTCTCTAAGGGGAATCACACCAGAGTTCAAGCCCAGGTGGACACAGTCATTTTTTCCAACCGACACACAAATGACCAAAATTATAACCAAAACACCTCCACATGACACTAATCCTCTTCCATGTAGAGACTCATCCTCACCTCTGGCGAAGGTTTCTATGAGGGGCGCAGCCAAAGACAGTTTCCAAAATAAGCTCGCTTGCCCCTCATTTGCCTAAAGTCAGGGTGGCCTGGACACCCTTCCTGTGAACCAGGAGTGACAAAATAAGCATGCCTTTAATACTGCTCTGTTTCTCCAATTTGAGCCCTACTGATTTTCAGATATAGATTCTTTATTTCATTTGGAGTCATGTGAAAACCCAAGCACCACTGCAGGGCTTGGAAGAACTCATTTCATCCAAAGAATCTCTATTCTCACTTGATAGAGGTCATGAACCTAACAGAGGAAGGCAAGTGACTTCATCCACAATGACTGATCTTTTTGCAATTATGGTTTTGGATGGACACAAGCGATCATTCTTTAGATCCATCAGGAGCTGAGAATCTAAGTCACAGCCACACATAAGACCAAAAGGCTAATTCAGCCACATCCCTTACCAAAGCAATTAAGCAAAGAGCCACAGATGATGCCCATTCATTTCCATTTCAAAACTGTTTTCCTCAGGCTTCACAGAGGGGTGGCCTGAGGCAAAGGCCTTCCAGACATTCAGGGCAACAGAAAAATAGTTAAGCAAAAGATCCAAAGTAGGGTCTCTCCTCTGAGACTTTCCTGGTCACACTGATATTTGACATTCAGGGCAACAGAACAATAGTTAAGCAAAAGATCCAAAGTAGGGTCTCTCCACTGAGACTTTCCTGGTCACACTGATATCTGAGTTTTCTGAGAATCTCGCCATTCTCTTAAGCTATCCAGTACATGGCCATGTCACAGGGCTTGGAGGTGGTACATATCTTGGAAACAAAACCATGAGCCAATTCTGGAGAATGGCCAGAATTCAGGAAGAAAACAGGAACTTAGGTAGATAGCAGGTGTTGCCCATGGATAAGACAGGTTGCATTCCATTCATTAATTTCCCAGGATGAATTATGGGAAGATTTATACTAGACTAGACATATATTAATGCATTATCTTTTCAAATGTCTACAACAACGGACACAGTGAAATACACAGACATAGGAACACTAGTCTGGTCAAACGACTTACTAGAAATAGTCCACTGCAAACGAAAAAACCGACTTTCCTACCTATTCTCAGAACATGAGACAGAACCACAAACACACACCCACTCCCACAAAGGCACCTCCTTCCCTCAAGTAGGTCTGTGACTATCCAAAGTGTTCTCTGAATTGTGGGCCATACTATCTTCTCCCAAAATGGCCTGTCCTCTATCAGATCTGGTTTCCTTGGCCAACTCTGTTAAGGTGTCAGGAAAAAGTGGTGAGCCACTACCTGCTTTCTCAGGAAAGGTCCCTCTTCAGAGCTCTCCTCCATTTGTCCTTCCTCACATCAGTAGGTACCAAAAAAGACTGACTCTGTCCTTGTTAAATCCAACCAAGTGAGCCCACTGATACTGGGACTGGGACTGCTTCTGGGTGCCTGACTTCTTGGATACCAAGTTCAGAGAGTTCCATCACCAAGGAAATGAGGTATGTCACTTTCTTTGGAACTGAATGAGGTCACTGCCTTGGCAAACACTTTGTCCTAAGAGTTGCTTCCAAGGGTCCCATGAGATGGAGCCGGCCTCTACTTCTTGTGACACTTTCACTAGTTAGAATGGTATATCAACCAGAGGAACCTGGGAACAGCTCTTCACCCAGGCCTGGTATTGTCCATCTTCTCTACAATAAGAAGAGAGAGGCTGATTCAGACACATCCCTTCATCCTGACCAGGTTGTTTGCCATGGAAGATGACTTTTGCTCTCTCAGGTCCTTTATACCTGCCTAAATCTTCTCCAGGTATCATTTCTGAATGGACCTTTGAGGTTCTCGCAGGTGGAAGGTACCCTAATTTCCTGTATTGTAAGAACAACTCTTTCCCTGCTCTTCTGTAAAATGAGATTGAGGGAACAGTGTACGTTTCGGGTTAATAACAGGTTCGATTTCAGTTAGGAATCATTCTGTGAGATGAATAATGGTATTGGGTACCTACGATATTTATAAGAATATAGAGTTGAAATAAATGTACAAAAACAGAAATCTAAGTAAGATTTGAAGGCCAGAAATCATTCGGCCCTTGACTGGGATACTTAGCTTTTAATTATGTTCTGCAAAGATGTCTCAGATAATTCAAAAATAAATGGCATAGGACCTTGTACCTTGGATGATTGAATGTAGAAGAGAACATCCAGTCAAAAAGGGATAGTAGGTAGGATTAAGAAGATAGTCGGTAGGTTTAGGAAGAAGAGTGAGTATAGGATTTGTATCAAATGTTCTTTCCTAATAGGGTTTTGGTTAGAGGGTGAATGTTAATGTCAGCACATATGAAGAGTGAGTCACTATGATGAGCTTGGGAAAATATGTAGAAAAGCAGATATCAATAGAGACATTATGAAATCATGCAAAGTATAAAATGAGTGATAGGATTAGACATTTTCTACAAGGTTGAGTTTCAATATATAATCTTATGAAGAAACAAATATGTTGTCACCAATAGGATTGACATTTGAGAGCATTAGGCAACCTGGACATGGATGTTTTAGTAATCCATGTACAATTTCCCTTTTGGCTTTGGTACAGTCTTAAGTGTGACCTTCACATTTTTAGTTCCGAATATTACTGTGATAAAATGTTTATGTAGATCAGGTGACATGAGTATTTCTACCACCTTTTCTGGGAGCAATATATTGAAGATGTAAAATTAGTTTTGGGGGTACAAAGAGGTGTACCCTGTGTCTATGAATATAGAGATAAAGCATGAATAGACCATAATGTGAATAAATAATATAAGTTGTTCCAAATTTAAATTATGTATTGAACTGATATCTGAAAAATTACAGGAAATCTTATATTGATATACAATCATTCATTCCGACCAATTATACATCAAATGGTAATATTAGTGTTTTGGTTTATCATGAAGAATGTGTGAGTTTTGCTTCAATAGTGATTATGGAAATTGAAAACAATGTGTTTGGAAAGAATTCTCATGAAAAGACCAGTCAAGAAACCCTGATAATACATGTGTTCTGAAGCAATAAGTGATTAAAGTTGAAACAAATGCCTATAAATTTGTGAACTTGTGGATGAAATGTATATCCTATGATGTGCAAACCCTGAAGAAATAGTAATGTACCAGTGTTGAATACAAATGAACGTCAAATTACATATCATGTGCCATAGGAATCTACTTGCATTGATGTTAGACTGGGTTAGTTACTGTAGAATTATTAGGATTTGTATGCACCATTCACTGAAGTTAGTTTTCAGTACTAGGAAACAAACATGTATTTCAGTTAAATGAATATGTCTGAGAATAATCTTGTGAAAAGTTGATTATAAATCCAAGTACATGAACATGAATGAATTAAGACAGTGTATATAAGACACATATTTCATATTTTGAAAAATCTACAGAGTGTATGTATATATACAAAAAAACCACAAATAGACATTAAAAAGTAGCAATATATATGCCAAACAAAATTCATCATTAAATATATATCATCCACAGATGCAAAAATATTTATTTTACTGAACATGAGCTTATGTATAATGTTGTTCTACTAGGAAGCTTGTAGGTTGAATTTTCAGTTCCAACAGCGTTTAAGAGGAGTGAACTCTTCTCACAATTTGTATCTGCCAAGTCAGCCACCTCCCAAAAATGTACATGTGATACCTGGTAGGATTCTATATATGTATATAAATATACATGGGTGAAATGGCTACAGAGAATTGGAAACAAGAATTCACATATCTGTTAACTTTAAAAACACATGGAGAACTATTTCAATTAAAAATTGACTAGATTTATAACTCCTACCTTATATACTGCAAAAGGCAAGTCCAAATATACAACATGCCTCCTCTGAACTGCTTGTATTTATATTTGTTTGGGTTATTTTTCTCCTTTTTATTAGGTTGAGTAGTCTGAGCCTAATAGGTTCGGGTTAGTGTCAGGGATTCACTATTTCAATAGGAAAATTGAAAAATGAATCCAATGTGTATGCAAATATGTGCTGCATAAATATCCTTCCACTCTCATCCAGAGCAATGCCTTGTCAATCCCTTTGCCCCAATTAAGACACAATTGGAGGAGAAGAGTTAGAAAATCAGTGAATACATATCTGGAATGGAAATGCTCAGGAGTTCACAATCTTGGAGGTGGTAGAGGAGTTTCCAAAAGTAAGGGACTGGGTTAACACTCCACAAACATGGAGCTCTTCTGGCCTAAAAACTTTTTGAGAAACTTTCTGTGAGGTTGGGCACTTGAAAAATATGTTGTTGTCAGGAGATTTGACTTCTTTGCGTGAGACCATCAAAGCTGGGTCTGCATTTATGTGACCTGGAGGACATGGCTTCTTATATTCCAATAAAGATGAGCAGCAGTGCTGCATTATCTCTTTGTAGGTAAACTGTGACCACTGGGGACTAAGTTTCTCCCCATGTGGACTGTGAAGCCATTTGGTCCTGGTCCACTTTTTGTCGTGTTTTTGCTACTGCACTCGGAGTTTGGTATTTGCTTCATGACATACAAGGAGCTAAACTGGGACACAATGCTGGAGGGAGTTCTGTCACGTGTGGTGTGCCAGGGTATGCAGGAGAATGCACCAACCAGGCTTCTATCCCTCATAGCTTGCCCCATTGCCCCCTTGTCCATATCAACCTAATTCTGAACATTGCCCTGAAACCTCTCCATGTAACAAGATGCCTTTACATATAAGGGTCTGCTGGCTGCACCATGTAAGTAACATGCCATTTGGAATACAATGGTAGATCCTCATGACCCTACCACTGGTGATTTATCACACACCTGCCCAAAACTGCTCTAGGCCCACTACTCAGCAGGCTCTAACTTACTGGCATCTCTGTACTACACCATTTTCATGAAACCCAGTCAATCAAGGCACTGTCTGGTATACTCTTTATCAGCAATAGGACATCCAAAGGTTCTCCAGTGCCACCTGGTCATGGGAATTTCAAAATTTTCATGGTATTTATCTAGCCATTTTTCAAGGATGAAGTTGGAGGCACTGTGGCTTTCAATTCATTCAGTAACCATTAAATGTTGAGGAAGCTCAATTCAATAAAAGCTCTGGAGAACTCTCACAGGCAAGGCTTCTGAAAGAGTGCCAAAATGGTCACATGATGCCAGGCCCATTAAAGTCTACAATGTGAGTCCTATGTATTTTTCGACTCTCAAATATGGCTGCCATGTCTTTGAGAATAAAATCATGTGATATCCTGGCAGAGATTCCCAGTGCTCTGTGGAAAGCCACCCTGGCCCTAGATCTCAGTTTACAAGGGCGACTCACATGCGTGGCATCCTAAAATCCAAACAAAATTCATGGCAATACTTCTCTGAGTTCAGTTTCACAACTCAGTCTCTAAGGGGAATCACACCAAAGTTCAAGCCCAAGTGGACCCAGTCATTTCTTCCAACCGCCAAACAAATGGCCAAAATTAAAACCAAAACATTCCCACATGGCCCTCATCTTCTTCCATATAGTCACTCATCGTAACCTCTGGCTGGAGTTTTCCATCAGGGGCACAGCCCAAGACTGTGTCCAAAAAAAGCTCGCTTGCCCCTCATTTGCCTAAAGTCAGGGTGGCCTTGACAGCCCTCCTGTGAACCAGAAGTGATCAAATAAGCCTGCCGTTAATACTGCTCTGTTTCTACAATTTGAGGCCTACTGACTTTCAGGTAAAGATTCTATATGTGATTTGGAGTCATGCGAAAACCCAAGCACCTCATCAGGGCTTTGAAGAACTCATTTGACCCAAAGAATCCCTATTCACACTTGATGGAGGTCAGGAACCTAACAGAGGAAGACGAGAGACTTCATCCACAATGACTGATTTTTTGCCATTATAGTTTTGGACGCACACATGGGATCATTCTTTATATCCATCATGTGCTGAGAATCTAAATCACAGCCACAAAGAAGGCCAAGAGGCTAATTCAGCCACATCCATTTCCAAAGCAATTAAGCAAAGAGCCACAGGTGATGCCTATTCATTTCCATTTCAAAACTATATTCTTCAGGCTTCACAACGGGGTGCCCTGAAGCAAAGACCTTCCAGATATTCAGTGTAACAAAACAGTACTTAAGCAAAAGGTCCAAAGCAGGGTCTCTCCACTGAGAGTTTCTTGGTCACACTGATATCTGAGTTTTCTGAGATGCTCGCCATTCTTTTCAGCTATCCAGTACATGACCATGTCACAGAGCTTGGAGGTGGTACATATCGTGGACACAAAACCATGAGCCTATTCTGGAGACTGGCCAGAATACAGGAAGAAAACATTAACTTGGGAAGATAGCAGGTGTTTCCCTTCGATAAGACAAGCTGCAGTTCATTCATATATTGGGCAGGATGAATTTTGGGAATATTTATACTTTAAAGGACACATTCATTAATGCATTTTCTTTTCTAATGTTTACAACAACGGACACAGTGGAATACACAGACATGGAAATACTTGCCTTGTCAAACGACTTACTAGAACAGTCCACTGAAAACCAAAAACAAAAAAAAAAACAACAAATAAAAAACGCCTTTCCTACCTATTCTCAGAACATGAGACAGAACCACAAAGCCATACCCACTCCCACAAAGGCAGCTCCTTCCCCCAAGTATGTCTGTGATTAGAAGGAGTGTCCTATGACTGGTGAGCCATACTATGTTCTCCCAAAATGGCCTGTCCTCTTTCAGATCTGGTTTCCATGGCCAACTCTGTGAAGTTGTCAGGAAAAAGTGGTGAGCCACTACCTGCTTTCTCAGGAAAGGTCCCTCTTCAGAGCTCTTCTGGCATTTGGCCATCCTCACATCAGTAGGTACCAAGAAAGATTGATTTTGTCCTTGGAAAATCCAAACAAGCGAGTCCACTGGGACTGGAACTGGGACTGCCTCTGGGTGCCTGGCTTCTTGGATACCAAGTTCAGAGAGTTCCATCACCAAATAATGAGGTATGTCACTTTCTTTGGAACTGAATGAGGTCACTGCCTTGGCAACCACTTTTCCCTAACAGTTGCTTCCAAGGGTCCCATGAGATGGAGCCGGCCCCTACTTCCTGTGACACTTTCACAAGTTAGAATGAAATATCAACGATAGGCACCCAGGAACAGCTCTACACACAGGTCTGGTTTTGTCAGTCTTCTCTACAATAAGAAGAGAGAGGCTGATTAAGACACATCCCTTCATCCTGACCAGGTGTTTTGCCATGGAAGATGAGTTTTGCTCACTCAGGTCCTTTATACCTGCCTACAACTTGTCCAGGTATCATTTCTGCATGGACCTTTGAGGTTCTCAGCAGGTGGACTGTCCCCTTCTTTCCTGTATTGTAAGAACAACTCTGTCCCTGCTCTTCTGTAAAATGAGATTGAGGGAACAGTGTATGTTTCAGGTTAATAACAGGTTCGATTTTTGTTAGGAATCATTCTGTGTGATGAATAATAGTGTTGGGGACCTTCGATATTTAAAAGAATATGGAGGTTAAATATAAGTATGAGAACAGAAATCTAGGTATGATTTGAAGCCCAGAAGGGCATTGAGCCCTTGATTGGGATAATTAGCTTTGAATTATGTTCTGCAAAGATGTCTCAGTTAATTCAATACACAATGGCATAGGACTTTGTACCTTGGATGATTGAATGTAGAAGAGAACATCCAGTCAAAAAGGGATAGTCAGTAAGATTATGAAGCTAGTCGGTAGGTTTAGGAAGAAGAGTGAGTATTTGATTTGGACAAAAGTTCTTTAACAATAGGGTTTCGGTTAGAGAGTGAATGTAAATGTCAGCACATATGAAGAGTCAGTCACTATGATGAGCTGGGAAAAAATGTAGAAATGCAGATATCAATAGAGACATTATGAAATCAGGCAAAGTATAAAGTGAGTGATAGGATTAGACATTTTCAACAGGGTTGAGTTTGAATACATAATCTTTTGAAGAAAAAAATATGTAGTCACCAATAGGATTGACAGTTAAGAGCATTAGGCAACCTGGACATAGATGTTTTTAGTAATCCATGTTCACTTTTCATTTAGTCCTTCGTGCAATCATAACCGTGACCATTACATTATTTGTCCAGAATATTACTGTGAAAAAATGTATATGTAGATCAGGTGACATGAGTATTTCGTCCACCATTTCTGGAAACAATATATTGAAGACGTAAAATTAGTATTGGGGGTACAAAGAGGTGCACCCTGTGTCTATGAATATAGAGATAAAGCATGAATAGACAATACTGTGAATAAATAATATAACTTGTTCAAACATTAAATAATGGATTGAACTGATATCTGGAAAATTACAGGAAATCTTATATTGATATACAATCATTCATTCCCACCAATTATACATCTAATGGTAATATTAGTGTTTTGGTTTATCATGAACAGTGTGTGAGTTTTGCTTCAAAAGTGATTATGGAAATCGAAAATAATATGTTTGGAAAGAAGTCTCATGAAAAGACCTTTCAGGAAACCTGGAGGAATGCATATATTGTAAAGCAGGAAGCGATTGAAATTCAATCAAATGCCTATAAATTTGCTAATTTGTGGATGAAATATATATCCTATGATGTGCATAAACTCATGAAATAGTAATGTACCATTGTTGAATAAAAATGAACGTCAAAATACACATCATGTCCCATAGGAATCTACTGGCATTGATTTTAAACTGTAGAAATATTAGGATTCTCGTGCATTATTCACCGAATTTAGTTATCTCTTTTTTTAAATTTTTATATATGGTTGTTCAAAACATTACATAGTTCTTGATAAATAATATTTCACACTTTGATTTATGTGGGTTATGAACTCCCATTTTTGCCCCGTATACAGATTGCAGAATCACATCAGTTACACATCCATTGATTCATATATTGCCATACTAGTGTCTGTTGTATTCTGCTGCCTTTCCTATCCTCTACTATCCCCCCTCCCCTCCAGTCTCCTCTCCTCTTCTCTCTCTACCCCCTATACAGTAATAAATTTCTCCCCCTTGTATTATTTTTCCCTTTCCCCTCACTTCCTCTTGTATGTAATTTTGTATAACCCTGAGGTTCTCCTTCCATTTTCATGCAGTTTCTCTTCTCTCTCCCTTTCCCTTCCACCTCTCATCCCTGTTTAATGTTAATCTTCTTCTCATGCTCCTCGTCCCTACTCTGTTCTTAGTTACTCTCCTTATATCAAAGAAGACATTTGGCATTTGTTTTTTAGGGATTGGCTAGCTTCACTTAGCATAATCTGTTCTAATGCCATCCATTTCCCTGAAAATTCTATGATTCTGTCGTTTTTTAGTGCCGAGTAATACTCCATTGTGTATAAATGCCACATTTTTTTCATTCATTCTTCTATTGAAGGGCATCTAGGTTGGTTCCACAGTCTTGCTATTGTGAATTGTGCTGCTATGAACATCGATGTAGCAGTGTCCCTGTAGCATGCTCTTTTTAGGTCTTTAGGTTTTAGACCGAGAAGGGGAATAACTGGGTCAAATGGTGGTTCCGTTCCCAGCTTTCCAAGAAATCTCCATACTGCTTTCCCATTTGCCTGCACCAATTTGCAGTCCCACCAGAAATATACAAGTGTACCTGTTTCCCCAGATCCTCGCCAGCACTTGTGATTGTTTGACTTCATAATGGCTGCCAATCTTACTGGAGTGAGATGGTATCTTAGGGTGGTTTTGATTCACATTTCTCTGACTGCTGGAGATGGTGACCATTTTTTCATGTACTTGTTGATTGATTTTATGTCCTCCTCTGAGAAGTGTCTGTTCAGGTTCTTGGCCCATTTGTTGTTTGGGTTATTTGTTATCTTATTGACTAATTTTTTGAGTTCTTTGTATACTCTGGATATTAGTGCTCTATCTGAAGTGTTAGGAGGAAAGATTTGTTCCCAGGATGTGGGCTCCCTATTTTCCTCTCTTACTGTTTCTTTTGCTGAGAAAAAACCTTTTTAGTTTGAGTAAGTCCCATGTGTTGATTCTAGTTATTAACGCTTGTGCTATGGGTGTCCTATTGAGGAATTTGGAGGCGACCCCACAGTATGTAGATCGTAGCCAACTTTGTCTTCTATCAGACACCATGTCTGATTTGATATCAAGCTCCTTGATCCATTTTGAGTTAACTTTTGTGCATGGCGAGAGAAAGGGATTCAGTTTCTTTTTGTTACATATGGATTTCCAGGTTTCCCAGCACCATTTGTTGAAGATGCTATCATTCATCCATTGCATGCTTTTAGCCCCTTTATCAAATGTAAGATAGTTGTATTTTTTGGATTGGTTTCTGTGTCCTTTATTCTGTACCATTGGTCCACCCACCTGTTTTGGTACCAGTACCATGCTATTTTTGTTACTATTGTTCTGCAGTATAGTTTGAAGTCTGGTATCCCTATACCGACTGATTCACACTTCCTGCTTAGTGTTGTTTTTGCTATTCTGGGTATTTTATTTTTCCATATGAATTTCATGATTGCTTTCTCTATTTCTACAAGAAATGCCGTTGGGTTTTGATTGGCATTGCACTAAACCTATAGAGAACTTTTAGTAATATCGCCATTTTGATGATGTTAGTTCTGTCTATCTATGAACAGGGTACATTTTTACATCTTCTAATATCTTCCTCTATTTTTCTCTTTAGGTTTCTGTAGTTTTCCTTGTATAAAACTTGCACCTCTTTTGTTAGGTTGATTCCCAATTATTATTTTTTTTTTTTTAGTATATTGTGAATGGAGTGGTTGTTCTCATTTCCGTTTCAGAGGATTTGTCACTGATATTCAGGAATGTCTTTGATTTATGAGTGTTGATTTTATATCCTGCCACTTTGCTGAATTCATTTATTTGCTCTATTAGTTTCTTTGTAGACCCTTTTGGGTCTGCTAGGAATAGAATCATGTCATCTGCAATAGTGATAATTTAAGTTCTTCTTTTCCTATTTATATGCCTTTAATTTCTTTCATCTCTCTAATTGCTCTGGCCAGTGTTTCGAGAACTATGTTGAACAGAAGTGGTGAAAGAGGGCATACCTGTCTTGTTCCAGATTTTAGGGGGAATGCCTTCAATTTTTCTCCATTCAGAAGTATGCTAGCCTGAGACTTAGCATAGATTGCTTTTACAATATTGAGGTATGTTCCTGTTATCCCTAGTTTTTCTAGAATTTTGAACATAAAGGGATGCTGTACTTTGTCGAATGCTTTTTCTGCATCTATCGAGATGATCATATGGTTCTTATTTTTAAGTCTATTGATGTGATGAATAACATTTATTGATTTCTGTATATTGAACCAGCCTTGCATCCCACGGATGAATCCTACTTGATCATGGTGCACAATTTTTTTGATATGCTTTTGTATCTGATTTGCCAGAATTTAATTGAGGATTTTTGCCTCTAGGCTCATTAGAGATATTGGTCTGTAGTTTTCATTCTTTGAAGTGTCTTTGTCTGGTGTAGGAATCAGAGTGATGTTGACCTCATAGAATGAATTTGGAAGTTCTCCCTCTTTTTCAATTTCCTGAAATAGCTTGAAAAGTATTGGTATTAGTTCCCCTTTAAAGGTTTTGTAAAACTCTGCTGTATACCCATCAGGTCCTGGGCTTTTCTTACTTGGTAGTGTTTTGATGGTTTTTTCTATTTCCTCAATTGATATTGGTCTGTTTAGGTTGTCTATATCCTCCTGACTCAATCTGGGCAGATCATATGACTTAAGAAATTTATCGATGCCTTCACTGTCTTCTATTTTATTAGAGTACAAAGATTCAAAATAATTTCGGATTATCTTCTGTATATATGAAATATCTGTTATGATATTGTCTTTTTCATCCTGTATGCTAGTAATTTGAGTTCTCTCTCTTTTTGTCTTCGTTAGCATGGCTAAGGGTCTGTAGATTTTTTTTTATTTTTTCAAAGAACCAAATGGGTTGATGTGTCTGCTGTGCTTGCAGGCCGCTAGTCCTGTTCCGCCGGTCAGTTGCAGGTCTGCCTACCTTGCGGGAGCGGGTCGTGACTACCATGCTGGCAGATCGCTGGGCCTGTTCCGGGTGCGGGCAAAGACTCTGCTCTGCCCCTACTCCAATTGGGTTGACGTGACTACCACGCCGGTGGGCCGTTGTGCTTGTACTGGGCGCGGGAGAAAGCTCTGCTCTGCCACTACTCCAATTGGGGTGTCATGTCTACCATGGTGGCAGGCCTCTGGGCCTGTTCCGAAGGTCAGTCACAGGTCTGCTTTTGTGGCGGGCGCGGGGGGCAGCCTGCTTGGCCCCTACTACAATTTGGGTGACGTGACTACCACACCAGCTGGTGGCTGGGCCTGATCCGGGAGCAGGCAGTGGCACTGCTCTTTCCCTACTCCATTTGGGGTGACGTGGGTACCACGCCTGCGGGCCTGATGAATCTTCCTCTATGTTTCTAGAGAGAATTACGGAGGCATATAGAAGATATACTCCTTTCGATCCTCATGCAGAGGATCAAAAATCATCTGTCACAATGGCCTTTATTGGGCATGCTGCCTTGGATATTTAAAGAAAGTTACAATGCTTAGATGGATTACAAGATATGACTTTGAGAGATTTAGTCAGAGAAGCCGAGAAAGTATACTATAAGAGAGAAACTGAGGAAGAGAAGGGAGCAAAAGGAGGATAAAAGAAACAAAAGACAGACTAAGGAGTTGACTAAGGTCCCGGTCACAATAACAAAAAGGCCAGAAATTAAGAAACAGGGAGACAGGAAGGGATACCTGGTCCCACGCCAGAGGCCACCCCTGACCTCAGATCAATGTGCCTACTGTAAAGAAAGAGGACACTGGGTTCAAGAGTTCCCTAGAAAGAGGCAGCCACGCCAGCCAGCCTTTCTGACTCTTCAGCATGACTACGAAAGTTGGGGCTCAGATCCCCTCCCTGAGCCCAGCGTATCTTTTGAAGTGGAGGAGACACCAGTAAACTTTGAAGTGGATACAGGGGCAATAAACTCAGCCCTTAAGGCCCCATTGGGGTCTCTAGTTCAAGGGGCTAATGGCAGTAAATATCGGACTTGTATAACTAAGAGGATCATGGACCTGGGGAAAGGAAAAATCCATCACTCCTTTTTAGTAATCCCAGAATGCCTGGCAGACATTTGCTGTACGTCATGGGGATGTGAGCATACAGGGGCTGCCTGATGGAACACAAACTCCTGATCAAATTCAGTACACAGCATTGGCCATATTACCAATTAGATAACCAAAACCGATGGCCCCCAGAGGGGTCTCTTGATCCTCAAATTCTGCGTGACCATTTTTTTTAAAGAGAGAGGTGAGAGAGAGAGAGACAGAGAGAATTTTTAATATTTATTTTTTAGTTTTTTGCTGGACACGACATCTTTGTTTGTATGTGGTGCTGAGGATCAAACCCGGGCCGCACGCATGCCAAGCGAGCGTGCTACAAATGAGCCACATCCCCAGCCCTGTGTGACCTTTTTAACTTCTGCAAGTGCTCAAAAGGGTGAAAGGAGATTCCCCTATGGGCATGCCTTTTCCATCCTTCACTCATATCCTGAACTATGGTTATCCAATCAATCCTCACCTTCAGCCTTGTGCTCCAGAGTCTCTGCTGTCACTCTCACCTCAGCAACCTGATTTCTCCCCTCCAATTATTAGATCAAAAACCCAAATCTCTGCTGGTTCTCAGACCATCGCCATCTTGCTGAAGTAGCAGGTACTCAGGTTCCCATCCACCGACTCACTCCTCTCTTCTCCTGTCCGTGCCCGCCCCGGGTCCCACCAGGTCCTCTTACCAGCTAACACAAAGCTGAAACTAGCTGAGGAGAGCCCTCAGACTCCTATCAAAGATGTAATGAAAGTGGCCTTTAAAGTTGCTTTGTCATCACTGAAAACAGTTTACTAAAAATTTAAAGTCCCTCACATGCATTTTGGGATACTCACTCTTGTCTTCCCCTCTGCTCTACCTGTTCTACAGCTCAAGTTTTTGTTGCTAGGAAAATCCCAAACCCCTTTCCCATTATTCTTTTACATCTCTCCTTCCTTATTCTCAGATCCTCGGAGCTGCTGTCAGCCCCACCTTCCCTGTCTTCCCCTTCTGTACCAGGCCTACAGAAAATTCTTAACTGACTTTCTACAGAAGTCTTCACCATGGCTGACTTTAGGACTTTCAGCAAAAGAGTCCCTATAAAAGAGTTCAATGTAGATAAACTTCCTCTTTTAGTGTTGCCTTGTTCTACTTGGCCACTGGCTAAAAAAATAAGCACCTCTATGCTAGACACCCCATTACTTGTTTTCCACAAAATAATGAACAAGGCCTCTGGCCATGAGCTGGGGCTTTACAGAGATGGCTATATTTCTAAGATAAAGAAGTTACCATCAGGACTCCATGGTAACAGCTGTCAGGGGCGAAAAATAAGAAAGGTAGGAAAAAGCTCTTTCCCTCCCAGGTGTCCTTGAAAAGTTAACTTGCCCAGAACTGAGGTAAAAAACAGAAACAACAACGGCTTTTTTGAACTTCTGAAGACTGTGAACTTCTGAGCCCCTTCCCTTACATGTTGGGTACAAAATTCTGAAACTACCTAAACTTGAGTTTCAGGAGAATAATTGATTACAACAGAAGCAATGCCCTCTGAATCTGGTTGCAACCAAATAGGACGGTTTCCCTGTCTTTGTTGCTATCTTAGGTACCTTGCCTTGTCCGTCCCTACAACAGCATAATTGTATATAATTAAACATTGTTTATGTTTTAAAGAAATTGTCAACAGATGTGATTAATTGTGTAATGGTGCAGATGTTTCCCAGAGTGCTCTGTCATGATGCAGGTTCATTTGAAAATGAAATAGAGGGGCATACAACCCGTTTCCACTGGGGACATATATCCCTCACTTTAGCCATCCTATTCGGAATAGGAGTTGCTTCAGGGGTGGGCACAGGAACCACTGCCCTCGTCCATGGGACACAACAAATGACCCAATTAGAAGAAGCAATAGACCAAAACTAAGATATTAGATACCTCCATCAAAGCTTTGCATGAATTTTTAACCTCTCTCTCTGAAGTTGTTTTACAGAACAGGCGAATGACACAAAACACACACACACACACACACAGAGAAAAAAAAATAGCAAAATATATGTCAATCAAAATTTTCATAAAATATATATCATTAAAAGATCCAAAAATATTCATTTTACTGAACATGGATTTATGTATAATGTTGTTCAACTAGCAAGCTCACCCATTGGTTGAATATTCAGTTCCAACACGGTTAATTAGGAGTGATCTCTTTTCACAATTTGTATCTGCCAACTCATCCACCTCACAAGAATGTATGTGTGGTACCAGGTATGATTCTATATATCCATATAAAAATATATGTGCTGAATAGGCTACAGAGAAAGGGAGACAGGAATTCACAATTTTTTAACTTTAAAAACACATGGAGAACTATTTCAACAAAAAATTGACTAGATTTAACTCCTACTCTGTATCATGCAAAAGGCAAGTCCAAATATACACCATGCCTCCTCTAAACTGCTTGTATTTCTATTCATTGCAATACTTCTCTGAGTTCAGTTCCAGAACGCAGTCTTTAAGGGAAATCCCAACAGAGTTCAAGCCCAGGTGGACCAAGATATTTCTTACAACCACCACACAAATGACCACAATTAAAAACAAAACACTCAAACATGGTCCTCATCTTCTTCCATATAGTCACTCATCGTAACCTCTGTCTGGAGGTTTCCATGAAGGGCTCACCCAAAGACAGTGTCCAAATAAACTCCCTTGCCCCTCATTTGCCTAAAGTCATGTTGGCCTGGACACCCTTTCTGTGAACCAGGAGTGATCAAATAAGCCTCCCGTTAATACTGCTCTGTTTCTCCAATTTGAGGCCTACTGACTTTCAAGTATAGATTCTTTATGTGATTTGGAGTCATACGAAAACCTAAGCACCTCTGCAGTGATTTGAAGAACTCATTTGACCCAAGGAATACCTATTCTCACTTGATGGAGGTCAGGAACCTAACAGAGGAAGACGAGAGACTTCATCCACAATGACTGATCTTTTGGCAATTATGGTTTTGGATGCACACATGGGATCATTTTTAGATCCATCAGCTGCTGAGAATCAAAGTCACAGCCACATACAAGGCCAAGAGTCTAATTAAGACACATCCCTTTCCAAAGCAACTAAGAAAGAGCCACAAGTGATGCCCATTCATTTCCATTTGAAAACTGTTTCCTTCAGGCTTCACAAAGGGGTGGCCTGAGGCAAAGACCTTCCTGATATTCAGGGCAACAGAACAATAGGTAAGCAAAAGGCCAAAAGCAGGGTATATCCACTGAGACTTTCCTGGTCACACTGATATCTGAGTTTTCTGAGATGCTGGCCATTCCCTTCAGCTATCCTGTACATGGCCATGTCACAGACCTTGGAGTTGTTGCATATCTTGGACACAAAACCATGAGCCTATTCTGGAGAGTGGCCAGAATTCAGAAGAAAACAGGGACTTAGGAAGGTAATAGGTATTGCTCATCCATAAGGCAAGCCGCACTCCATTCATAAATTAGGCAGGATGCATAATGGGAAGCTTTCTACTAGACAGGACACATCCATTGTTGCATTCTCTTTTCTCATGTCTACAACCACGGACACAGTGGGATACACAGACATAGAAACACTCATTTTGTCAAACGACTTACTAGAAACAGTTCACTCCAAATCAAACAAACCGCCTTCCCTACCTATTCTCAGAATATGAGACAAAACAACAAACCCACACTCACAAAGGCACCTCCTTCCCTCAAGTAGTTCTGTGACTCTCCGGAGTTAACTCTGACTGGTGGGCCATATTATGTTCCCCCGAAATGGCGTGTCCTCTATCAGATCTGCTTTCCTTGACCAACTCTGTAAAGTTGTCAGGAAAAAGTGGCGAGCCACTACCTGCTTTCTCAGGAAAAGTACCTCTTCAGTGCTCTCCTGGTATTTGGCTATACTCATATCATTAGGTACCGAGAAAGACTGACTCTGTCCTTGGAAAATCCAATCAAGTGAGCCCACAGGGACTTGGACTGGGATTGCCTCTCGGTGTCTTGGTTCTTGGATAGCAAGTTCAGAGAGTTCCATCACCAAGGAAATTAGATATGTCACTTTCTTTGGAACTGAATGAGGCCACTGCCTTGGCACCCCTTTTTCCTAACAGTTGCTTCCAAGGGTCCAATGAGATGGAGGCTGCCCCTACTTCCTGTGACACTTTCACAAGTTAGAATGGTATATCAACCATAGGCACCCATGAACAGCTTTCCACACAGGCCTGATTTGGTCCATCTTCTCTACAATAAGAAGAGAGAGGCTGATTAAGACACATCCCTTCATCCTGACCAGGTTGTTTGCCATGGAAGATGACTTTTGCTCTCTCAGGTCCTTCATTGCTGCCTATAACTTTTCCGGGTATCATTTCTGTATGGACCTTTGAGGTTTTCAGCAGGTGGAAGGTCCCCTACTTTCCTGTATTGTAAGAACAACTCCGTCCCTGTTCTTCTGTAAAATGAGATTGAGGGAACAGTGTATGTTTAGGGTTAATAACAGGTTCAATTTGGGTTAGGAATCATTCTGTGCGATGAATAATGGTATTGGCAACCTGTGAGATTTACAAGAATGTAGAGGTGAAATATAAGTATGAAAATAAAAATCTAGGTATAATTTGAAACCCAGAAGGGCATTGGGCCCTTGATTGGGATACTTAGCTTGATTTATGTTCTCTAAAGATGTCTCAGATAATTCAATATACAATGGCATAGGACCTTGTACCTTGGATGATTGAACATAGAAGAGAACATCCAGTAAAAAGGGATAGTCAGTAGGTTTAGAAAGATTGTCGGTAGGTTTAGGAAGAAGAGCGATTATAGGATTTAGACCAAAAGTTCTTTAGCAATATGGTTTCGGTTAGAGAGTGAATGTAAATGTCGGCACATATGAAGAGTCAGTCACTATGATAAACTGGGAAAATATGTAGAAATGCAGATATCAATAGAGACATTATTGCATCAGGCAAAATATAAAGTGAGTGATAGGATTAGACATTTTCAACAGGGTTGAGTTTGAATATATAATCTTAGGAAGAAACAAATATGTTGTCACCAATAGGATTGACATTTGAGAGCATTAGGCAGCATGGACATGGATGTTTCTATTAATCCATGTTCACTTTCCTTTTAGGCTTTGGTACAGTCATAAGTGTGACCTTTACATTTTTTTTTCAGAATATTATTGTGATAAAATGTATATGTAGATCAGGTGACATAAGTATTTCTTCCACCATTTCTGGTAGCAATATATTGAAGACGTAAAATTAGTATTGGGGGTCCAAAGAGGTGTACACTGTGTCTATGAATATAAAGATAAAGCATGAATAGAACATACTGTGAATAAATAATATAACTTGTTCCAACTATAAATAATGGATTGAACTGATATCTGAAAAATTACAGGAAATGTTATATTGATATACAATCATTCTTTCCAAAATGGTATACATATAATGGTAATATTAGTGTTTTGGTTTATCACGAAGGGTGTGAGTTTTACTTCACCAGTGATTATGGAAATCGAAAATAACTTGTTTGGAAAGAAGCGTCATGAAAAGACGAGTTCAGAAACCCTGATAATACTTGTGTTCTGAAACAGGAATTGATTAAAGTTGAAACAAATGCCTGTAAATTTGTGAACTTGTGGATGAAATATATATCGTATGATGTGCAAAAACTGAAGAAATAATAATGTACCAGTGTTGAATACAAATGAACCTCAAATTACATATCATGTCCCATAGGAATCTACTTGCATTGGTGGTAAACTGGGTCAGTTACTGTAAAATTATTAGAATTTGTAGGCACCATTCACTGAAGTTTGTTTTCAGTATTAGGAAACAAATATGTATTTCAGGTGGATGAATATTTCGGAAAATAATCTTGTGAAAAGTTGATTATAAATCCATATACATGAACATGAATGAATTTAGAAAGTGTATATAAGACACATATATTTTATATATTGAAAAATCTGAATAGTGTGTGTGTGTGTGTGTATATATATATATATATATATATATATATATATATACACACACACACACACACACATACAAACTACACACAGACATTAAAAAGCAGCAATATATATGAAAATCAAAATTCATCAGGAAATATATATCATCCACAGATGCAAAAATAATTATTTTACTGAACATGAGTATATGTATAATGTTGTTCTACTAGAAAGCTCCCCTATAGTTTGAATCTTCAGTTCTAACAGCGTTTAAGAGGAGTGATCTCTTCTCACAATTTGAATCTGCGAAGTGAGAAACCTCACAAAAATGTACGTGGGATTCCTGGTAGGATTCTATATGTGCATATAAATATACATGTGTGAATTGGCTACAGAGAAAGGGAAACAGGATTTCACACATTTGTTATCTTTAAAAACACATGGAGAACTATTTCAAATAAAAATTGACTAGATTTATAACTCCTACCTTATATAATGCAAAAGGCAAGTCCAACTATACAAGATGCCTCCTCTGAACTGCTTGAATTTCTATTCTGTTTGGGTTGTTTTTCTCCATTATATTAGGATGAGTTGTCTGATTCTAGTAGGTATGGGTTAGTGTCAGGGATTCAGTATTTCAAAAGGAAAATTGGAAAATGAATTCAATGTGTAAGCAAATATGTGCTTCACAAATATCTGTGAAGGTCTGATATCCTCTCACTCTCATCCAGAAAAATGCCTTGACATTACCTTCACCCCAGGTAAAACATAATTAGAGGAGAAGAGTTAGAAAATCAGTGAATACATATCTGGAATGGAAAATGCTCAAGAGTTCATAACCATGGAGGTGGTAGAGGAGTTTCCAAAAGTAAGGGACAGGGTAAACACAACACAAACAGGGAGCTCTGAGAGCCTAAAAACTTTTTGAGAAACTGCCTCTGATTTTGGGCACTTGAAATATATGTTGTTGTCAGGAGATTTGGCTACTTTAGTAGTGAGACCATCAAAGCTGGTTCTGCATCTATGTGACCTGAAGGACATGGTTTCTTATTTTCCAATGAAGATGAGGCAGCAATGCTGAATCCTCTCTTTGTAGGTAAACTGTGACCACTGAGGACTAAGTGTCCCTCCGTGTTGACTGCGAAGCCATTTGGTCCTCCTACACTTTTTGTGGTGTTTTTCCTGCAGCACTGGGAGTTTGGTATTTGCTTCACGAAATACCAGGAGCTCAACTGGGACATATTGCTGGAGGGAGTTCTGTCACGTGTGTTGGGTCAGGGTCTGCAGGAGAATGCACCAACCAGGCTTCTATCCCTCCTAGCTTGCCCCATTGCCCCCTCGTCCATATCAACCTGATTCAGAACATTGACCTGAAACCTCACCATATAACAAGATGCCTTTACATATAAGGGACTGCTGGCTGCACCATGTCAGTCACAAGCCATTTGGAATCCAATGGTAGATCCTCATGGCCCTACCACTGATGTTTCATCACACACCTGCCCACCACTGCTCTAGGCCCACTACTCAGCAGGCTCCAACTTACTGGCATCTCTGTTCTACACCATTTTCATGAAACCCAGTCAATCAAGGCATTGTCTGGTATACTCATGATCAGCAACAGGACATCCAAATGTTCTCCAGTGCCACCTGGTTGTGGGAACTTCCAAAAATTCATGGTATTTATCAAGCCATTTTTCAAGGATGAAGTTGGAGAAACTCTGGGTTTCAATTCATTCAGGAACCACTAAATGTTGAGGAAGCTAATTTAAATGAAAACTCTGGAGAACTCTCACAGGCAAGGCTTCCCAAAGAGTGGGGAAAAGGTCACATGAAGCCAGGCACATTGAGGTGTAAAATGTGAGGTCCATGTGTGTTTTGACTCTCAACTATGGCTGCAAGTTTTTCACAATTATATCATGTGATATGCTGGCTGAGATTCCCAGTGCTCTGTGGAAAGCCAGATCTCAGTTTCCAAGGGCAACTCTCATGCGTGGCCTCCTAAAATCCCAAAACAATTCATGGCAATACTTCTCTGAGGTGAGTTCCAGAACTAAGTCTCTATGGGGAATCACACCAGAGTTCAAGCCCAGGTGGACCCAGACATTTCTTCCAACCGCCACACAAATGACCACAATTAAAACCAAAACACTCCCACATGGCCCTCATCTTCTTCCATATATTCACTCATCATGACCTCTGGCTGGAGGTTTCCATGAGGGGTGCAGCCATTGGTAGTGTCCAAAATAATCTCACTTGCCCCTCATTTGCCTAAAGTCAGGGTGGCCTGGACACTCTTAATATGAACCAGGAGTGGTCAACTAAGCCTGCCGTTCATGCTGCTCTGTTTCTCCAATTTGAGGCCTACTGACTTTCAGGTATGGAATATTTATGTGAAATAGAGTCATGAGAAAAGCCAAGCACCTCGGCAGAGATTTCAAGAACTCATTTGACCCAAAGGATCAGTATTCTCACTTGATGGATGTCAGGAACCTAACAGAAGAAGGCGAGAGACTTCATCCACAATGACTGATCTTTTGGCCATTTTGGTTTTGGATGCGCACATGCGATCATTCTTTGGATCCATCATGTGCTGAGAATAAAAATCACAGCCACATACAAGGCCAAGAGGCTAATTCAGACACATCCCTATCCAAAGCAATTAAGCAAAGAGCCACAGGTGATGCCTATTCATTTCAAATTTAAAACTGTTTTCTTCAGGCTTCACAAAGGGGTGGCCTGAGGCAAAGACCTTCCTGACATTCAGGGCAACAGAACATAAGGTAAGCAAAAGGCCCAAAGCAGGGTTTCTCCACTGAGACTTTCCTGGTCACACTGATATCTGAGTTTTCTGAGATGATCTCCATTCTCTTCAGCTATCCAGTATATGGCCATGTCACAGAGCTTGGAGGTGGTACATATCTTGGACACAAATCCCTGAGCCTATTCTGGAGACTGGCCAGAATTCAGGAAGAAAACAGGAACTTAGGATGATAGCAGGTGTTGCCCATCGATAAGACAAGGTGCAGTCCATTCATAAATTGAGCAGGATGAATTATGGTAAGATTTATACTAGACAGGACACATCCATTAATGCATTCTCTTTTCTAATGTCTACAACAATGGACATAGTCGGATACACAAACATAGAAACACTCACCTTGTCAAATGACTTACTCGAAACAGTCCACTTCAATCCAAACAAACCGCCATTCCTACCTTTTGTTAGAACATGAGGCAAAACCACAAACCCACACCCACTCCCATAATGGCACCTCCTTCCCCCATGTAGATCTGTGACTATCTGGAGTGTCCTCTAACTGCTCGGCCATACTATATTCCTTCGAAATAGTCTGTCCTCTCTCAGGTCTGGTTTCCTTGGCTAACTCTGTGAAGTTGTCAGGAAATAGTGGTGAGCCACTACTGGCTTTCTCAGAAAAGGTACCTCTTCAGTGCTCTCCTGGCATTTGGCCATCCTCACATTAGTAGGTACCAAGAAATACTGACTCTGTCCTTGGTAAATCCAAACAAGTGAGACCACTGTGACTGGGAATGGGATAGCGTCTGGGTGCCTGGCCACTAGGATACAAAGATCATAGAGTTCCATCACCAAGGAAATGAGGTATGTCACTTTCTTTGGAATTGAATGAATGAGGTCACTGCCTTGGCAACCAGTTTGTCCTAACACTTGCTTCCAAGGGTCCCATGAGATGGAGGCTGCTCCTACTTCCTGGAACACTTGCACAAGTTAGAATGGTATATCAACCATAGGCACCTGGGAACAGCTCTCCACACAGGTCTGGTTTAGTCCATCTTCTCTAACATAAGTAGAGAGAGGCTGATTCAGACACATCCCTTTATCCTGACCAGGTTGTTTGCCATGGAATAGGACTTTTGCTCTCTCAGGTCTTTCATACCTCCCTACAACTTCTCCAGGTATCATTTCTGCATGGACCTTTGAGGTTTTCAGCAGGTGGAAGGTCCCCTAATTCCCTGTATTTTAAGAACAACTCTGTCGCTGCTCTTCTGTAAAATGAGATTGAGGGAACAGTGTATGTTTAGGGTTAATAACAGGTTCAATTTGGGTTAGGAATCATTCTGTGCGATGAATAATGGTATTGGGAACTTGCGATAATTAAAAGAACATATAGGTGAAATATAATTATGGAAACAGAAATCTAGGTATGATTTGAAGCACAGGACCTTGTACCTTGGTAGATTTAATGTAGAAGAGAACATCCAGTAAAAAATGGATAGTCGGTAGGATTAGGAAGATAGTCGGTAGGTTTAGGAAGAAGAGTGAGTATAGTATTTGGACCAAAAGTTCTTTAGCAATAGGGTTTCGGTTAGAGAATGAATGAAAATGTCAGCACATATGAAGAGTCAGTCACAATGATGAACTGGGGAAAATAAGTAGGAAAGCAGTTATCAATAGAGATATTATGAAATCAGGCAAAGTATAAAGTGAGTTATAGGATTAGACATTTTCAACAGGGTTTAATTTGTATATATAATCATTGGAAGAAACAAATATGTTGTCACCAATAGGATTGACATTTGAGAGCATTAGGCAACCTTCACATGGATGTTTTTAGTTAAACATTTTCACTTTTCTTTTAGGCTTCGGTACAATCATAAGTGTGACCTTTACATTTTTTGTTCAGAATTTTACTGTGATAAAATATATATGTGGATCAGGTGACATGAGTATTTCTTCCACCATTTCTGGGAGCAATATTTTGAAGACATATACATTAGTGTTAGGGGTACACAGAGGTGTACCCTGTGTCTATGAATATAGAGATAATGCATGAATAGACCATCCTGTGAATAAATAATATAACTGGTTCCATTTCAAATAATGAATTGAATTGATATCTAAAAATATATAAGAAATCATATATATATATATATATATATATATATATATATATATACACACACACACACACACACACACACGCACACGCACAGACATTAAAAAGTAGCAATATAAGAGATCCAACATGGTGGCGGACATGGAGAAATCAAGTATCTGACCTCATTAGCTGCGCAGGCATAGGGAGTCGTAAACTGTCTAAATGCTGTTTGTTCAGAATCACTAGGCAATGCTGACCTGACGTGGATCTGGTGCGAACAGTCTGGGCCCCTGAGAAAACACACAGAGCCCGGATCAGCTGCATAGAAGCTCAGATTTGCCTGCTTCTTGTGACTCAGAACTAACGTTCCCTCTGAAATAACTGGTCGGCCCTTCTGAATTTACAGAGGTAAAAGGCCACTGGATTGAAATGGGGCTTTGGAGACACAGTCAGGACCCATCCATTGCATTGGTCACCTGGCAAAAGGAACGAATGGTCACCATTTGCATGGGATACCACCGTGGAAGAGAACTGATGTCATGGGCAGAGGAGATAACTTCATTGAAACCAGTACGACAGGTGTGTAATTCCCTATGCATCTCTCTCCACACAGCGGGGAAACATTAAGGGCCCCTCCCAGCTCTCCCTTAAGGGGCCCTCCCAGGTCTCCCGTGAGAAAGATGGCCAGACCGAGCGAATCATGTGTGCTGTGGGACTTGTGGCGTGGAATTCCTGGCTACCGCTCCTACTAGTGCTGACAACTGAGGTCTCTTACACCAGCTAATGTGGGCATGGATACCAGAGAGCAAGCAAATTCGCTGGGGGTTCCCAGCCCCAAGCTCTATAAACTTAGTGTCTGAGGGAGGCAAACAGGGAGAGAGTGCCAAGCGTTGATGAAAACAGGGCTACCAGGAGCAGAGACCTGACGTGTAGCAAGTATTGTGGTGAGCGTCACAGTTGAGCGGAGCCTGGCTTGAGGAAACACTAGAGAAGGTCCTAGGCACTCAGGATTAGAGACCCGCCCAGTCTGGGAGGAAGAGCTGCTGCACAGTGATTGGTTCCCACCTATTGAGAGGAGAAGCTTGGCCCAGTGAGCACAGCTCCACCTACTGGAAGAGAAGTTAATTGAACTCTATGACTGCATGTATTATTATTATTATTATTATTTTATTTTTATTTTTTTTCTTTCATTTAAATTTTTTGTGTTGTTCTTTAACTTATTTTAATGTTTTTATTTTTTTAATTTTACTATTATTATTATTTTAAATTTTAATTTTCATTTTTTAATTATCATTATTATTTTAAAAAAATTATTTCTTTCTTTATTTTCTAATTTTTTCTTTTGTCTTTTCATTTCTTTTCAATTTTCTTATTCCCCCATCCTTGAATTCTACCTGCCTATTCTCATTCTCTTTAGTGACTTCTTCCCATCCCTTCTAATATCTTTCCTCCCAAGCTTCAAATAAATTTATAAGAATAAGAAGTAACTCAGCACTCAAACAGAACAAGAAGTAACATGAGCAGCATCAAAAAGCAAGAAAGAAAAGGAGTACAAACAATGAAGGATAACCTAAATATTCAGGAGGACCTAGAATTATCAGAAAAATGGTCATATAAAGAACTCAAGGAATACCTTAGACAGATGAAATGGAACCTTAAAGAGGATACGAGAGAGCAAATAAATACAGTGAAAGAACACATTGAAAATGAATTACATAAACAGATAAAAGAAGAAGTTAATCTTCTTTATCAGGAGATAGAGATTATAAATATTTAAAGAATATTTCTAGAAATGAAGGAAACGATAAACCAAATTAAAAACTCAATTGAGAGTATCACTAACCGTGTGGAGCAAGTAGAAGACAGAATGTCACATAATGAAGACAAAATATATCATCTTGAAAAGAGTCTAGCCAACACAGAAAGGCTGGTAAAAAATCACGAGAAAAACATCCAAGAGATATGGTATAACATAAAAAAACCAAACTTATGAGTCATCTGGATAGAGGAAGGTACAGAGATTCAAACTATGGGAATGAAAATTTTCCAGAAATAAAAAAGGAAATGGATATACAAATTGAAGATGCTTACAGGACACAGAGCACACAAAATCACAGTAGACCAACGCCAAGACACATTGTTATGAAGCTATCCAATATACAGAACAAAGAGAAAACTTTAAAAGCTTCAAGAGAAATGAGGAAGATTACATTCAGGGGTAAACCAATAAGGTTAGCAACCTATTTTTCATCACAGACACTGAAAGTGAGAGGATCCTGGAACAACGTATTTCAAACATTGAAAGACAATGGATGCCAAACAAGAATTCTGTATCCAGCAAAATTCAGCTTCAGGTACGACAACGAAATAAAAATCTTTCATGATAAACAAAGGTAAAAGAATTTGCAGCCAGAAAACCACCATTGCAAAGTGTCTTGAGCAAAACACTACACGAGAAAGAAATGAAAAACAACAACCAAAACCATCAGTGGGAAGTGCCTCAGTAATGACAGAGGGCGGGGGAAAAGCTAATCATGGAGAAACAAAGTAAATTTTAAAAAGCGATAAATATTCAAACATGGCTGGCAGTAGAAACCATATATCAATAGTTACACTAAACATTAATGGCTTAATCTCTCCAATAAAGCAACATAGGCTTGTAACTTGGATTCAAAAAACAAATCCAACAATATGTTGCCTCCAGGAGACATATCTGAATGGAAAAGACATACACAGGCTGAAGGTGAAAGGTTGGGAAAAAATATACCATGCACACGGTCCTCATAAGCAAGGAGTGGTGGCCATCCTCAAATCGAATTAAATCGACTTCAAGACTAATTTAATCAAAAGGGATAATGAAGGAAATTATATACTGTTAAAAGGAACCATTCACCAACAAGACATAAAAATTATCAGTATTTACACACCATTAAATGGTGCTGTGACGTTCATAAAACAAATTCTCCTCAAGTTCAAGAATCAAATAGCCCACAACACAATAATTATGGGTGACTTCAACACACCTCTCTCACCATTGGACAGATCCTCCAAATAAAAGTTGAATAAAGAAACTATAGAACTCAATATCACAATCAATAACATAGACTTAACTGACATATATAGAATATATCAACCATCATCAAGTGGATATAATATTTTTTAGCAGCACATGGATCCTTCTAAAAAATAGACCATATATTATGCCATAGAGCAACCTTCAGTAAATATAAAGGGTGGACTTAATACCATGAATTTTATTGGATTATAATGGAATGAATCTGGAAACCAATGAAAAAGAAGGAAGGAAAAATCCTACATCACATTGAAAATGAACAACATGTTACTGAATGATTAATGTGTTACAGAAGACATAAATGAGAAAATCAAAAAATTCTTCAAGATAAATGAAAATACAGAAACAACATATCGGAGTCTATGGGACACAATGAAAGGTGTTTTAAGAGGGAAATTCACCACCTTGACGTCATTCCTCAAAAATAGGAAAGAACAACAAATAAATGAGCTCACACTTCATCTCAAAGCCCTAGAAAAGGAAGAGCAAAACAACAGCAAATGTAGCAGAAGGCAAGAAATAACTAAAATCAGAGCGGAAAACAACAAAATTGAAACAAAAGAAACTATTGAAAAAATTACAAAACTAAAGCTTGGTTCTGCAAAAAATAAATAAGAAGGATAGACCCTTAGCATCCCTTTATGTTCAAAACATTTGAAAAACTAGAGATAACAGGAATTTACCTCGACATTGTAAAAGCTATCTATGTTAAGCCTCAGGCTAGCATTATTCTGAATGAAGAAAAATTGAAGCATTCCCTCTAAAATCTGGAACAAGACAGAGATGTCCTCTACCACCACTTCTATTCAATATAGTTCTCGAAACACTGGCCAGAGCAATTAGACAGATGAAAGAAATAAAAGGCATGAAAATAGGAAAAGAATAACTTAAATTATCACTACTTGCAGCTGATATGATTCAATATATAGAAGACCCAAAAGGGTCTACAAAAAAAAACTACTAGAAGTTAGAAATTATTTCAGCAATGTGGCAGGATATAAAATCAACATTCATAAGTCAAAGGCATTTCTGTATATCAGTGACAAAACTTCTGAAACGGAAATGAGAAAAAAAAAAAAACACTCCATTCACAATATCCTCAAAAAATAAAACTAAAATCCTTGGGAATCAACCTAACAAAAGAGGTGAAAGATTTATACAATGCAAACTACAGAACCCTAAAAAGAGAAGTAGAATAAGATCTTAGAAGATGGAAAAATATACACTGTTCATGGATAGGGAGAACTAATATCATCAAAATGGTGATATTCCTAAAAGTTCTCTATAGGTTTAATGTAATGCCAATCAAAATCCTAACGGCATTTCTTGTAGAAATAGAGAAAGCAATCATGAAATTCATATGGAATAATAAAAGATCCAGAATAGCAAAAGCAATTCTAACCAGGATGTGTGAATCAGGCGGTATAGCGATACCAGATTTCAAACTAAATTTCAGAGCAATAGTAACAATGACAGCATGGTACTGGTACCAAAACAGGCGGGTGGACCAATGGTACAGAATGGAGGACACAGAGATTAATCCACAATGCTACAACAATCTTCTATTTGATAAAGGAGCTAAAAGCATGCAATGGAGGAAGGATAGCATCTTCAACAAATGGTGCTGGAAAAACTGGAAATCCATATGTAACAAAATGAAACTGAATCCCTTTCTCTTGCATGCACAAAAGTTCACTCAAAATGGATCAAGGGCCTTGATATCAAAACAGAGACATGGCGTCTGATAGAAGAAAAAGTTGGCTACGATCTACATACTGTGGGGTCGGGCTTCAAATTCCTCAATAGGACATCCATAGCACAAGAGTTAATAACAAGAGTTAATAACTAGAATCAACACATGGGACTTACTCAAAGCAAAAAGTTTTTTCTCAGCAAAAGAAACAATAAGAGAGGTAAATAGGGAGCCTAAATTCTGGGAACAAATCTTTACTCCTCACACTTCAGATAGAGCCCTAATATCCAGAGTATACAAAGAACTCAAAAAATTAAACAATAAGATAACAAATAACCCAATCAACAAATGGGCCGAGGACCTCAACAGACATCTCAGAGGAGGACATATAATCAACAAGTACATGAAAAAATGCTCACCATCTCCAGTAGTCAGAGAAAGGTGAATCAAAACCACCCTAAGATACCATCTCACTCCAGTAAGATTGGCAGCCATTATGAAGTCAAACAACAAGTGTTGGTGAGAATGTGGGGAAACAGGTACACTTGTACATTGCTGATGAGACTGCAAATTGGTGCATCCAATTTGGAAAGCAGTATGGAGATTTCTTGGAAAGCTGGGAATGAAACCACCATTTGACCCAGCTATTCCCCTTCTCGGTCAATTCCCTAAAGACCTAAAAAGAGCATGCTGCAGGGACACTGCTACATCGATGTACATAGCAGCACAATTCACAATAGCAAGACTGTGGAACCAACCTATATGCCCTTCAATAGAT
This sequence comes from Callospermophilus lateralis, assembly GCF_048772815.1. Classification (NCBI taxonomy): domain Eukaryota; kingdom Metazoa; phylum Chordata; class Mammalia; order Rodentia; family Sciuridae; genus Callospermophilus; species Callospermophilus lateralis. The sequence continues at coordinate 232,024 of NW_027512150.1, forward strand.
GAATGGATTAAAAAATGTGGCATTTATACAGAATGTAGTATTACTCTGCATTAAAAAATGACAAAATCATAGAATTTGCAGGGAAATGTATGGCACTAGAGCAGATTATGCTAAGTGAAGCTACCCAATCCCTTCAAAACAAATGCCAAATGTCTTCTTTGATATAAGGAGATTAACTAAGAACAGAATAGGTATGAAGAGGATGAGAAGAAGATTAACATTAAAACAGGGATGAGAGGTGGGAGGGAAAGGGAGAGAGAAGGGAAATTGCATGTAAATGGAAGGAGACCCTCAGGGTTATACAAAATTACATACAAGAAGAAAGGGAAAATAATACAAGGGGGAGAAATTTATTACTGTAGAGGGGGTAGAGAGAGAAGAGGGGAGGAGAGGGGAGGGGAGGGGGGATAGTAGAGGATAGGTAAGGCAGCAGAATACAACAGACACTAGTATGGCAATATGTGAATCAATGCATGTGTAACTGATGTGATTCTGCAATCTGTAAACGGAGTAAAAATGGGAGTTCATAACCCACTTGAATCAAAGTGACAAATATGATGTATCAAGAACTATGTAATGTTTTGAACAAGCATAAATAAAAATTAAAAAAAAAGAAAACTAACTTCGGTGAGTGATGCACGCGAATCCTAATATTTTTACAGTAACTGACCCAGTTTAACATCAATGCAAGTAGATTCCAATGGTACATGATGTGTACTTTGACGTTCATTTTTATTCAACACTGGTACATACTATTTCCTCAGTTTATGCACATCACAGGATATATATTTCATCGACAATTTAGCAAATTTATAGGCATTTGTTTCACTTTCAATCACTTCCTTCTTCAGAACACATGGATTCCTCCATATTTCTTGACTGGTAATTTCATGAGACTTCTTTCCAAACACATTATTTTCGACTTCCATAATCACTTTTTAAGCAAAACTCACACACACTTCATGATAAACAATAACCCTAAGATGACAATTAGATATATAACTGGTTGGAATTATTGATTGTATGTCAATATATGATTTCTTATATATTTTCAGATAACAATTCAATCCATTATTTAAAGTGGAATCAGTTATATTATTTATTTACAGTATGTTCTATTCATGCATTATCTCTATATTCATAGACACAGGGTACACCACTTTGTACCCCCAATACTAATTTATATGTCTTAAAATATTGCTCACAGAAATGGTGGAAAAAATACTCATGTCACATGATCTACATATATATTTTATCACAATAATTTTCTGGGCACAAAATGCAAAGGTCACACTTATGATTGCACCAAATCCTAAATGGAAGTTGAATATGGATTACTAAAAACATCCATTTCCAGTTTGCATAATGCTTTCAAATGTCATTTCTGTTGGTGACTACATATTTGTTTCTTCCTAAAATTATGTATTCAATCTCGATCCTGTTGAAAATGTGTAAACCTATCATTCACTTTACAATTGCCTGATTTTGTAATGTCTCTATTGATATCTTCTTTCCTATATTTTCTGCAGTTCATCATTGTGACTGACTCTTCGCATGTGCTGACATTTACATTCACTGTGTAAATGAAACCGTATTGCTAAAGAACATTTGATCCAAATTTTATACTCACTCTTCTTCCTAAACCTACCGACTCTCTTCCTAATCCTACCGACTATCCAAATTTGAGTGGATGTTCTCTTCTACAATCAATCTTCCAAGGTACAAGGTCCTATGCCATTGATTATCAATTTATTTGAGACAAACGTGCAGAACATAATTAAAAGCTAAGTATCCCAATAAAGGGCCTCATTCCCTTCTGGGCTACAAATCTTACCTAGATTTCTGTTTTTATACTTATATTTCACCTCTATAGTTTTATAAATATCGCAGGTTCCCAATACCATTATTCATCAATCAGAATGATTCCGAACCCAAATTGAACATGTTATTAACCCTAACCATACACTGTTCCCTCAATCTAACTTTACAAAAGAGAAGGGACAGGGTTTGTCTTGCAATACAGCAATGTAGGGGATCTGCCACCTACTGAGAAACTCAAAGGTCCATGCATATTTGATCCCTGGAGAAGATGTAGGCAGCTATGAAAGACCTGAAAGACCAAAACAACCTAGCAAACAACCTGGTCAGGATGAAGGGTTGTGTCTGAGTAAGCCTCTCTCTTCTTAATGTAGAGAAGATGGACCAAATGAGGCCTATGAGGAGAGCTGTTCCGCAAACTGGTGCGGCCAATTTGAAAAGCAGTATGGAGATTCCTGGGAAAGCTTGGAATGGAACCACAATTTGACCCAGCTATTGCCCTTCTTGGACTATTTCCTGAAGACCTTAAAATAGTGTAACTCTGGGATACTGCCACATCGATGTTCTTAGCAGTACAATTCACAATTGCTGCACTGTGGACCCAACCTAGATGCCCTTCAATAGATGAATGGATAACAAATGTGGCATTTATACACCATGGAGTATTACGCAGCACTAAAATATGACAAAATCATGGAATTTTCAGGGAAATGGATGGTAATAGAGCAGATTATGCTTAGTGAAACTAGCCAATCCCTAAAAAACAAATACCAAATGTCTTCTTGGATATAATGAGAGCAACTAAGAACAGAGCAGGGAGGAAGAGCAGGAAGAAAAGATTTACATTAACAGAGACATGAGGTGGGAGGGAAAGGGAGAGAAAAGGGAAATTGCATGGTAATGAAGGGAGACCCTCATTGTTATACAAAATTACACATAACAGGTTGTGAAAGGAATGGGAAAATAAACAAGGAGAGAAATTAATTACAGTAGATGGGGTAGAGAGAGAAGATGGGAGGGGGAAAGAGGGGGGATCATAGAGTATAGGAAAGGTAGCAGAATACAACATTAACTAATAGGGCATTATGTAAAAATGTGGATATGTAACCAATGTGATTCTGCAATCTTTATTTGGGGTAAAAATGGGAGTTCATAACCCACTTGAATCTAATGTATGAAATATGATATGTCAAGAGCTTTGTAACGTTTTGAACAACCAAAAAAAGAAAAAAAGTAGCAATATATATGCCAATCGAAATTCATCATGAAATATATATAATCCACAGATGCAAAAATATTCATTTTACTGAACATGGATTTATGTATAATGTTATTGAACTAGGAAGCTCACCCATAGGTTGAATTTTCAGTTTGAACAGCGTTTAGGAGTAGTGATCTCTTCTCACAATTTGTATCTGCCAATTCAGCCACCTCACAAGTATGTACGTGTGATACCAGGTAGGATTCTCTATGTGCATATAAAAATACATGTGCTACAGAGAAAGGGAGACAGGATTCCCATTTTGTTAACTTTAAAAACACATGTAGAATTATTTCAACAAAAAATTGACTAGATTTATAGCTCCTATACTATATAATGCAAAAGGCAATTCCAACTACACACCATGCCTCCTCTGAACGGCTTGTATTTCTATTCTGCTTGGGTTATGTTTCACCATCATATTAGGATTATTAGTCAGAGTCTAGTAGGGTATGGGTTAGTGCCAGGAATTCAGTATTTCAAATGGAAAATTGGAAAATGAATCCAATGTGTATGCAAATATGTGATATACAATAATCTTCCCACTCTCATCCAGAACAATGCTTTGATATTACCTTTGCCCCAAGTAAGACACAATTAGAGGAGAAGAGTTAGACATTCTGTGAATACTTATCTGGAATGGAAAATGCTCAGGAGTTCACAACCTTGGAGGTGGTAGAGGAGTTTCCAAAAGGAAGGGACAGGGGTGATCACTCAACCTGATCTTTCATTAATATTGGGAGCCATCTTGCCACAAAGCCATGGAAAGATAATTTTTGCTTTACTATAAATTACTGCAAATTCTGAACCTGCTTGGAATGCCTGCCCATGCCTTGAACTCACCCATGCCTGTCTTACTGACCAGATCACAGCCCTCTCTGAAACCTTACTGAAACCTCATAAATATTGGCCTTCCCTGGCCAGACAACGACCCTCTCTGAGGCTCTAATGGTCCTCATAATTTCTGATGCTGGGGCCAGCAAATAAAAAATGTAAACTACAATTAGTGTGATGCTTGTCAAAGTTCTGTTTTCTGATACTCCCTTTTTGTGTAACTTTTTGGGCTATAAAGCTGGGGTGTAGGAAAGGTGGGGATGCTGTCTTTTTCCAGCCGTTTTGAGAAGGAGAGTAAGCCTAGCCGGTTGAACTAATAAGCTTGCCTTAATTTGATTTTAATTGGAGTCAGTGGTATTTTCTTGCATCCTGGTCTAATATTTTGGAGTTCCCCAGCGAGATGACGTTACCAGATCATAAGACCAGACTGCTGGAAATTCTGACGCTGGCCTTTCCTCCAGGGCTCAGGGCTGGAGAGCCAAGTTCCAAAGCCTTGGAGTGAGCATTTGGTCCAGGGAGCACTGCAGTGAACCATCGCACTAAAACTATTAGCAAGCACCTGGTGGAGGAGGCCTCCATAGGTAGGTGGTGCCTTTATAACATCTGATATCCGGTTAAGGGAGATGTCTTCTGATGACAGAGAGGTGGCCTGGGGAGGCTCACATGTACTCCTGTCCAGGACAGTAACAAGAATTGTTCTGTCCTCTGTTCTGTTCTGTATGGAATTTCTCTGAAAGGGTAGAAAGGTGCAGCCGGGCACGCAGGAGCTCCTACCCCGGAGCTTCAGCAAGACATTTCATTGCTCCTCTGTTTTTCTGTATCTTCACCAGGTTTCTGTTTCTTTGTGTTTTGTTCTGTGTTCTATATGTTTTCTTGTTTGTTTGTTTTTGTGCATTTTGTTGTGTGATTTCTGTGGTAAAAACTTAAAGATATTGGACGTAAAAATGGGTAATAAAGCAAGTAAGCCTTACACCCTTTGGACTGTGTTCTAAAAAACTGTGTTGAAGTTTACCCCCTTTTGTTAAGCAGGATGAGAGAAGCCCCTAGCTGGCAGCCTGGAACTCACCCACTGCAGAGGGCAATGCCTGCTGGCCACCAAAGAACAGAGTATCTCCCAGGTTAACAATGGAAACTCCTTTAAAACCCCTTGTTGCTCCAGTTCAAGAGAGTCACAACCTTTGGGCAGAGTCCCCTGTGTCTCTGCTTTGTTAGCAAAGCAGTAAACCTCCCTTTTTATTTTTCTCAAACCCTGTCCTCATTATTAAATAGGTATTAATTCGCTTCAAGGTCAGAAACCGAAATTTAAGTTACAAATTTTGATAACCCCCCGACCCTGGAACTTTTTGAGAGCTGACTACTGAAATGTTAGGAGATGGAGCGAGATTGGGGTGGAACCAAACCAGAGGAGTTAATCCTATAAGTAAAAGGAGGGACTGAGGGACTCCCAGGATCTACCAAAGCCCTGTTGCTTCAGGGAATTCCTTCCTTCGTTCCCTGCACTGTAAGGATTATGCCACCTCTGTCTTCTTAAAAAAAAGAAAAAGAAAAAGGAGACACTAAATGCAGTAAAGTCACCATGGAAACCCTTGATATTACATTTCAGGTTGCCGTCTGTGAAAACATCTGATCCCCTTGTGAGGACATCTATCCTGCCACTGGTGTAGGAGATTTTTCTCTTATCAGCTCTGTTTTTAAGGCTTCTGTCTGTCAGCCATAGTCTGGAGCTCCTTTCTGTCTGTCTTGTGTCTTTGTTTCTGGCCCTTTAAGACATGTGCAATAATGTGCTGATATTATAAATTGTTTCTTGGGAATGATATTAGTTCAATGTGTGTCTAAATGATGGTGTTTTATTGTAACAATCTGGTATCTGGATGGGTTTTTGTAGCATTGCTCAATCTTGCAGTTAAAAGTCGGGTTTAGGTAATTGTTTAGTTTATGATTTCAGATAATTCATGCCAGATAACTTAAATGCTTAGGATGGAAAACTAAAGCACTCTACTTCCAAGTTGGCAAGTAACTTCCCAAACATTCAGTTTTATTTTTCACCAATTTTGAATTGGGTAGACTGAGAAAATATCACAGTGTGTACCAGTGCATTAATTTGGACAAGGATAGTAAATCATATTATGGTATCTGTTGACAAAACAAGATGTAAAGATATAAAATTTTGTGAATTTCATCTTAAATTTGTATCATAATTTTCAACATCCGAACCTCAAAATTATGGTTAAAATGCCTTAGGCCTGAGGTGTCTGCTCAGAATAGCAGTTTTACCCTGCTCCTTTCAGACCTCAGCAAGGACTTTTGTTGAAATGCAAATGAAAGAAGCCTGCAAGCTCAGTAGGAGACTGATCTGAGGCCTAAGGCAGGAAAAAAGGTAAATTGTATGGTATTTACTAATTACTGGCCAGTCATTTTTTCTAGGACTCTTATTTTTTTCCTTAGATTCTGTATTCTTTTTTTGAGCTCATGATTTTGATCCTACAGACCTAGGTTAATGTTTTTCTGATCAGCTCTATCTTTGACCAACAGTGGAGTTTTTGAAACATTGCAATGGAGATTTCAACTGCAAAAAGCTACAAGGCCTTTACTATTATTATGTGTGCACACTTTTGTTAGTGTTGTATGTCTATATATACATATATCCCTATATCATATATATGTTATACAAATTAACACATATAAGGAGCACTCATAAAAAAAGCACTCATATAAACAAATTTTGAAACGTGGATCCAAAGATCTTAAATTCTCATGATTTAATTGGTGCAATTTAAATTGGATAAACAGATAAAAATAAATGTCTTTAAATTTAACCTTACAAGTTTTTCTAGGTGTTCAAAAATCTAATAAAATATTAATGCCGACAAAAGGCCTAATATGCCTTGGTTCTAGAACTTTTTCTTCAACAAAAAATGGTACACTGTTCAATACATTTGTTTAATATTTTGATAAATAAGTAAAGTAAATTTGATATGGGATTACTCATTCATGAGTACTTTTGTTAGATATCTGATTGATTTACTAAGGTCTGTATAAGTTTGTCCTAAAGTCTGTATAAGATTGTAAAAATCAGTCATGTGTTAAAGAGACAAAAATTTCTCAAAACATAATTTTACCCATAACATTGTGGTTATTAAGTTTTATTTTTCTAGAGCAAGCAACCATAAAAATTAAACAACTGATTAAATAAGAACTGTTATTTTAGAGCACTGTACTGCCATTTCTTTAAAAGCTAAACTTGGTTAATGTAGAAACATCAATGCAATTGTGATGCTATTAATGTGCTCATATCTTCCAGGTATACAAGTCTGTAAGGTAGAAACTTTAAAAGAGCATTATATCAAGGTGGTGTTCTGAAGATGTATGGTAAAATATATATATATATATATATATATATATATATATATATATATATATATATATATATATATATACATATATATATAGGATTTATTTACCTGTTGTCAATAAGATATGTAAACTTTTATGTTACTTTTTATATTGGGGAACAATTTAAATGTATTTTAAGTTAATGAGAGCCTAATCTATGTAAAGGTTAAAAACTTTCAGCCTTTTTTTAATTCATGTTTTAAAAGCTATATCATACGGTGTTAGCTAATGTTCATGTGACCTCAAATAATTTATGTAAACTTTGTAAAATGATATTTAAAAAACAAAGATTAGCTTTAGAATTAAAACACTTAAGATTAATAAAGAGCCCTGCCTTACCTGAGATAAGGCTCTGTGTCCCATCTTATTATGTGAGAATGACTGCGAAAGCAGTAGGTCAGATGTTATTTCATTTAAAGTTATTTTCAAAAGTTTTTTTTTTTCCTGTCAACATTACTAGCATCTCAAACAGAGGATATAATGTATAACTCAGCCAAAAATTTTAGGGTAGCTATTACACGAACTAAGTTTGTTTACTGTTGTTAATTTTATTTTGTAATTTCCTTATGGGTGATATAAAGATTCCCTGTTAGTGTTTTACAGCAGTGTTGCTTTAAGAACACAACATTGGTTAATTTAAGATAATTAGCCATCACCTACAAGACAGACAGAATAATACAGATCCCAAATAATAAAAAGATAAATAATTTTAAATTATAGACATTAAAGCCCTGTATTCTTTATATAAGTCTGTTAAAATTTATTTGATGGATGTTTAAGATTAGGATTTAAAATTAAAGTTATATGAAAAGGGACAAGAAAACCAATATTTGGCTCTTGCCCTCTGAGTCAGTCTGTATCCAGGGAACAGCGGACTTCTCTAAAGAGCTTTGCAACTCTGAACCGCATAACCTCCTGATCAGGGAGATTAATGAGACCACTGGAGAACAGAAAGCCAATCAGTGCATTTGCTAAGAAGAGGAGAGTCATCAGAGAAGGGAAACATCCCTGATGCTTCCGAGGGAAGCCACATGGTCAAGCAAGACCTGGACCCACCTAGCGCAAATGGCACTAGCAGAACTGAGAAGCTGCTCTCAAGTTTCCCCAGGAATGACTCCCATAAAATCTCAGCTGACTGTTCAGAATAGATAGAAACAAAAGTCAGTTTGACTGCTTCATCTTAAACACTTAGAAAAGACAGTTAAAAACAAATTACAGCCATTTCTGGGCATTTTATATAATAATAGTAATAATAATATTTTAAGGTATACACTTTATGTTAGCCTCCCAAAATAAGTAAGACTGGAAGCTACAAAGAAGGATTCTCAGACAGGAATGCCTGATAACTATAAAAAGAGGCTATCAAGATTATCTGCCAGTTGCAGAAGTTTTTAGTTCAAGGCCTACAGATATTCTTAACCTAAACACATAGGCTTGGTATTTGTTAGTATGATTATCCAGCAATGAGTAAGAGAATTAAAGGTTTCTCTATTAGACACAGAGGTCATACTAGTAAAAATATTTTGCAAGATCAGATGACATTAAATTATTAAACTGAATCTTATGGGGAGGGACAAATGTAACACTAAAAGTTAAATATTAAGTTGACAGTCCTGATAACTGGGGATATTAAAGACTGGTGAGGGAACTTCTATACAGTGACATGTTCCAGCTGCTGCAACATTTATTAAGTACTCATGTTTTTTTGTTTCTCTCATAGAAGAACCCATTCCCAGATGACTTTACTACCTGTTCTTCCCCATCCAGACTTCAAACCTAACTGACTTCTAAAAGGCGACTAATGTCCCTCAGGCGGTGCCCCCTCACGTCACCCTCTCTCAGCTCAGAAGAAGTCTAAATGAGTGACGCCTCTCTTCTTACAACAATGGAGACAAAAATAAATAGAATATCAATATAAGTAATTAATTAAGTCAGGTAAAATCAGGGAGACCTGTTTTTGGGTGAGTTCAAAAAATCGGGAGACTATTACCTGAGGGATTAAAATTCCCACAGTGCTCTTCCTACCCAATCAAATATATGAAAAAAACACATTAGAAAAGGGGGGAATGATTGACCCAACCTGATCTTTTATTAAAATTGGCAGCCATCTTGCCACAAAGCCGTGAAAAGATAATTTTGGCTTAACTATAAATTGCAGCAAGATCTGAACCTGCTTGGAAAGCCTGCCTGTGCCTTGAACTCACCCATGCCTGGCTCTCTGACCAGATAACAGCCCTCTCTGAAACTTTGTTGACACCTCATAAATATTGGCCTTCCTTGGCCAGACGACACTCTCTGAGGCTCTAATGGTCCTCATAAATTCTGATGTTGGGGCCAGCAAACAAAAATGTAAAATACCATTAGTGTGATGCTTGTCAGAATTCTGTTATTTTTAACCCCACTTTTGTGTAACTTTCTGGGCTATAAAGCTGGGCTGCTCTCCTGTTCCCAACGTTTTGGGAGGGAGAGGCAGCCAGGGTGGTGGAAATAATAAGCTTGCTTTAATCTGATTTTAATTGGAGACAGTGGTCTTTTCTTGCAACCTGGTCTAAAAGGTAAACACTACACAAACCTGGAGCTCTGCCGGACTAAAGACTTCTTGAGAAACTGCCTTTGACGATGGGCACTCGACATATATGTTGTTGTCAGAAGCTTTAGCTTCCATTCAAATGAGACCATCAAAGCTGGGTCTACATCTATGAGACCTGGAGGATATTGTTTCAATTTTTCCAAAGAACATGAGGAAGCAGTGCTGACTTCTCTCTGTAGGTAAACTGTGGCCACTGAAAGCTAAGTGTCTCCGCATGTGGACTGTGAAGCCACTTGGTCATCCTCCACTTTTCATGGTGTTTCTTTCTACTGCACTGGGAGTTTGGTATTTGCCTCATGAAATACAATGACTTCAACTGGTACACAGTGATGTAGGGAGTCCTGTCACGTGTGGTGGGTCAGGGTCTGCAGGAGAATGCACCAACCAGGCTTCTATCCCACATAGCTTGACCCTTTGACCATAGCAACCTGATTCTGAACATTGCCCTGAAACGTCTCCATATAACAAAATGCCTTTTATGGAGAGGTTTCAGACATATAAGTGATTCCTGTCTGTAACATGTCAGCCACAAGTCATTTGGAAGTCAATGGCAGAATCACATGTCCCGACCACAGATGTTTTATCACACAGCTGCACACAACAGCTTTTGGCCCACTACTCAGCAGGCCCCAACATACTGGCATCTCTGTTCTACACCATTTTCATAAAACCCAGTCAATCAAGGCACTGTCTGGTACACTCAGGATCAGCAACTGTACATCCAAAGGTTCTCCAGTGGCAGGTGGCCATGGGAAGTACAAAAATTTCATGGTATTTATCTAGCCATTTTCAAAGACGAAGTTGGAGAAACTGTGGGTTTCAATTCATTAAGGAACCATTAAATTTAGAGGAAGCACATTTCAATGAATAATCTAGAGAACTCTCACAGGCAAGGGTTCCCAAAGACTGGCCAAAAGGTCACATGAAGCCAGCCCCATTGAGGTCTACAATGTAAGGTCCATGTGTGTTTTGACTCTCAACTATGGCTTCCAAGTCTTTCAGAAAAAAAATCATGTGATATCCTGGCTGAGATTCCCAGTGCTCTGTGGAAAGCCACTCTGGGCTTAGATCTCGGTGTCCAAGGGCGACTCTCATGTGTGGCCTCCTAAAATCCCAACACAATTCATGGCGATACTTCTCTGAAGTCAGTTCCATAACGCATTCTCTAAGAGGAATCACACCAGAGTTCAAGCCCAGGTGGACCCAGGCATCTCTTACAACCACCACACAAATGACCACAATTAAAACTAAAACACTCCCACATGCTCCTCATCTTCTTCCACATAGACACTCATCATAAACTCTGGCTGGAGGTTTCCATGAAGGGCACAGCCCAATACACTGTTCAAAATAAGCACCCTTGCCCCTCATTTGCCTAAAGTCAGGGTGGCCTGGACACCCTTGCTGTGAACCAAGAGTGATCAAATAGGCCTGCCCTATATCTGATCTGCTTCTCCAATTTGAGGCCTAATGACTGTCTGGTATAGATTCTTTATGTGAATTGGTATCATAGAAAACCCAAGCCCCTATCGGCTAGGCTCTGCAGGGATTTGAAGAAATAATTTGACCCAAATGATCCCTATTCTCACTTGATTTAGCTCAGGAAGCTTACAGAGGAAAGTGAGAGACTTCATCCACAATGACTGCTCTTTTGGCCATTTTGGTTTTGGATGCACACTTGGAAACTTTCTTTAGATCCATCAGGTGCTGAGAATCTAAGCCACTGCCACCCCACCGGGCCAAGTGGCTGTTTCAGACACATCCTTTTTGAAAGCAATTAAGCAAAGAGCCACAGGTGATGCCCATTCATTTCCATTTGAAAACTGTTTTCTTCAGGCTTCACAAAAGGGTGGCCTGAGGCAAAGACCTTCCTGACATTAAGGGTAATAGAATCATAAGTAAGAAAATGGCCCAAAGCAGGGTTTCTCCACTGAGACATTACTGGTCACACTGATATCTGAGTTTTCTGAGATGCTCGCATTCCCTTCAGCTATCCAGTACATGGTCATGTAACAGAGCTTGGACGTGGTACATATCTTGGAAATAAAACCATGAGGATACTCTGGAGAGTGGCCAGTATTCAGGAAGAAAAGAGGAACTTAGGAAGATAGTAGCTATTCACCATCCATTAGGCAAGCCGCACTCCATTTTTAAATTGGGTGGGAAGAATGCTGGGAAGCTTTATACTAGACAGGACACAACCATTGATGCATTCGCATTTCAAATGTCTACAACCACGGATACAGTGGGATACACAGACATAGAAACACTCGTGTTGTCAAACGACTTTCTAGAAACTTTCCAGTCCAAACCTACAAACCGCCATTCCTACCTATTCTCAGAACATGAGACAAAACCACAAACTCACACCGACACCCACAACGGCACCTCCTTCCCCCAAGTATGGCTGTGACTATCCTGAGTGTCCTCTGACTGGTGAGCCATAATATGTTCCCACGAAATGGCCTGTCCAATCTCAGATCTGGTCTTCTTTTCAAACTTTTAGAAGTTGTCAGGAGCCATGGTTGAGCCACTACCTGCTTTCTCAGAAAAAGCCACTCTTCAGAGCTCTCCTGAAATTTGGCCATCATCACATAAGTAGGTACCAAGAAACACTGACTCTGTCTTTGGTAAATTCAAACAATTGAGACCACTGGGACTGAAACTAAGACTTGCTCTGGGTGCATGGCTTCCTGGATCCCAAGTTCAGAAAGTTCCATCACCAAGGAAGTGTGGTAGGTCACTTCCTTCAGGAACTGAATGAGGTCACTGTGATGGAAAACCACTTTGTTCTAACAGTTGCTTCCAAAGGTCCCATGAGATGGAGGCTGCCCCTACTTCCTGTGACACTTTCACAAGTTAGAATGGTATATCAACCATAGGCATCTGGGAACAGCTCTGTACACAGGCCTGGTTTGGTCCATTTAATCTACATTAAGAAGAGAGAGGCTGATTCAGACACATTCCTTCATTCTGACCAGGATGTTTGACATGGAAGTTGACATGGATTTGACTTTTGCTCTCTCAGGTCCTTCATAGGTAAAAAGGTCGGTCAAAAGTCGGAGGAAAAGACCACCAAGAGACTGTCTCATGCCACAGCAAAAGGTTTATTGGGCGTCCAGCATGCTGCGGCTCAGAGCTAACTTCAGAGGAGCAAAGAACAAAGAGCCCCAAAAACAACTTGAGCAGAGTTTATTTACATTCTTTAGAGAGGGCAGGGACTTTGCATACATCATAGCCTCCTTTAGCAAATCAACATACCACGGGAAAATCAAATAACAACCCAAAAACATGATTAGCACATTCATTGGCAGGAAGAGGTCGGACAGGGGGTGATTGGTTAGCCCTGAGAAGGGGTATACGTTTAAACTGATTGGTTGAAGCCCTGAGATGTATACGTGATGAGCTGCACGGTTTCTTGGAAGGGGTTGTTTAGCAACTAGGTGGTCAGGGAAGATTTCAACACACATCTAATTGGCAGTTCCGGGAATTGTCTTAACTGCCACAGGAATTTCAGGTTCTGAGTGCAGCTTGGAAACTTTACAAAACCTGGTTCTTTATGTTTCAATTTTAATTTCTTTTATTCTTTCATTTCCCACTCCTTTTTCTTACTACATTTAATCTTAAAAGTAATGAATCATAATTATTGCGGGGTCTCACACTCTATTTCTGCCAGTGGAGCGTATTTCTGTCTGATTACCATGAGTTTTTCCTGCCCAATTTGAGCCTGGAGAAACAAAACTATGCGGTTAAGCAAACAAGGTCCCAAAGTTAGCAACACCATAAGGATGATCAGGGGTCAAGCTAAGCCTGATAGGAGTGTAGTTAACCAGGGGGACTGGGTAAACCATGACTCAAACCACCCTTGTTGAATCTCCCTTTCTCTCTGGCGCTCTTCAAGGCATTTTCTCAATTTACTCATGGATTCTTTTACAACTCCAGTATGGTCAGCATAAAAACAACATTCTTCTCTCAGTGCAGCACAGAGGCCCCACTCCCTCATGAAGAGGAGGTCTAATCCTCGCCTGTCCTGTAAAACAACTTCAGAGAGAGAGTTTAAGGATTCCTACAGCACTGTGATGGAGGTCTCTAATGTCTTCCAGTCTTGATCTATTGCTGTTTCTAATCAGGCCATTTGTTGTGACCCATGGATCATAGCAGCTGTTCCTGTACCCACTCCTGCAGCAGCTCCTATCCTCAATAGGATGGCTATAGTAAGGGACACTGGATGCCAGCAAAATCAGGTTGTTTGTCCCCCTAGTAGACCTTAAAATGATTCTGCATCATAATAAACCACCCTGGGAAGTATCTGCACCATTAAACAATAATTTACAAAGCTGTCAAATACATGGGTTGAAATGCAAGGAGTTCTGACTGTGTGGAGTTCAGTACAATTAAGGTTCCTTTAATTAGTTCCCAGGGGCAGGAGTCAGCTGTACTCTGGACTGGGGAAGTAGGCAAAGATGGAAACTGGGAAGTATGAGATGGTTGAGGGGTTCTGGTAGATCTAGGCATGGGAGGTTTTGGAGGCTTAATTCCTGGCTTGAGGGGATTGGGCCCTATTGCTGTGGGATTTTCTTCCTTTTTAAGCAGGATGGTGAACCAGTGACCAAAGTCATAACGAGGGCCATAAATATAGAATCGCATTTCCCATGTATTTCCCATAGACCATGTTGTTCTGAGGTAGCCCCTTTTTTTGGAAGTGAAAGTTATATTGAGGGGGTAACATAGACTATTCTTTCCTCAGCGAGTTTTTGACACAACTTGGCTAGTGGCACATTTCTTGGGATCAATCCAGGTGTCATTTTTTCCTACCTGAATGATACTGTCTGCGGAGTTTGGGTTCAACCATGTAGCTCCCGTTTGTTCACAACCCCAAGATCTTAAATAAAAGTCACTGGGTCCTCCACAGGTTTGGGCCTGTTTGCGACTTAAGAAATCAGCTGGGCACACATAAAAATCAAGACTGGCTAGTTTACACCTGAGCTGGGGAAGATGATATCCATAATTCATGGGGTAAGGTGGTCTATGTTGCCCTGGTTTGGGTTTGAGTGGGATCTGTGTGAAGTCCTCTATGTTAGGGAGATCCCAGTCAGAGAGGCCTATGTCAAGCTGACAAATGTCCAGGTAGAGAGATGGCCACCAAGTCCATAAGAGGGCTGTATGTGAAATAGACCACACTACTTGCCCAGTAGGATTTATAGCTGCCATTGTTGCTGAACAGGCTGATGGTGATTAGGACTGCTGGTGGTCAGGGGAAGAATCCATAGCCTTACCCACACGATGGACACGCAACTTGAGAGGGTTACCAGTCTGTTCCAGTTTCCAGCCGGAGGCTGGACAGGGCGCAGGCTTGAGATGGGTGGCATGGATCCAGGAAGTGATTCCATCCACTTTCACCACTGTAAGTGTTATAAGCAGCACCTGGTATTGTCCTTTCCAGCGGCGTTCCAGGGATGATACCTGATGCCGTCTCACGTAGACGAAGACTCCCACTTGATATCGATGTGGGGTTCCCTCGTCTCCAGGCTGATAAGCACTGGCCAACTGTTTCCACAGGTATCACTGGGTGCTGTGTTTGTTCAAGGGCTTTAAGTCTGTCAAGCAAGGGGGTGTGAAAGGAATCATTAAGTCTCAGAGTTGGGGTTAGGTCCCTTACTAAAGGAGGGGCACCATAGAGAATTTCATAAGTGGTGAGTTTACACAAAGAGGCAGAGGGTGTACTTTTTGCACGAAACAGTGCTTAAGGTAGGAGCATAGTCCAATTTTTTTATGCAGGTCTCCAAGCTTAATTTCTTTAAATTCTCTTTGATGGTTCTAATCATTTTTTCTACCTGTCCTGAGCTCTGGCATCTATAAGCACAATGTAACTTCCAATTAATCTTCAGGGTCCTGGTGAATCCCTGACTTACCTGGGCAACAAATGCCGGTCCATTATTGGACCCTATTACCTTAGGCAGGCCAAACCTTGGAAAAATGTCTTCTAGAATCTTTTTGAGCACCGTCTGAGCCGTTTCTTTCTTCATGGGGAAGTCTTCAACCAATCCTGAAAGAGTATCTACAAAGACTAGGGGATATTTAAGTCCATACCTTCCTGGCTTAATTTCAGGAAAAGTCCACTTCCCAAAATTGTCCTGGTCTGGTTCCTCGTAAGCGCTTCCCTGCAGGAAGCTTGGATGGGTAAGCATTAACTAATTGGCAGACTTGACAAGCTCTAGTCACCTTCTAAGCTATTTCTTTCCTCTGTAAGTCAGTCAATAAAAAATCCTTTCTTCGGTCCTTTAAGTGTGCCTATAACTTCTTTGAGCTTAAGTGGGTGAGCTAGTGTACGTCTTTGACATAAAGGTGGGCTTTTTGAAATTGTAAACTTGGCTCTGTAGGGTCCCAGAGTTCTGCATCTGTCTCCTCAGATGATAAGTTGCCTGAATGTTCCAGTGTGGCCAAGTCTCCTGAATGTTGATCCCCCTGGTGTGGAAAAAGTTACTCCGTTTAGGGCTGCCAATTAAGCTTCCTCATCTGCCCTTCTGTTTTTAACTGCAACGAGGTCGTTTCCCTTCTGGTGCCCTGGACAGTGCACTATAGCTAGTTCCTTAGTGCCCTTCACTGCTGAGAGAAGGTGGAGAATCTCAACTTTGTTCTTTATTTTTTTCCCAGTGGAGGTTAATAGCCCCCTTTGCTGGTAAATAGCCCTGTGCACATTAGCATTGCCAAATGCATAGTGGCTATCAGTGTATATGGTGGCCCTTTTGCCTGTTGCTAGTTCCAATGCTTTCGTAAGGGCAATCAGTTCTGCCATTTGGACTGATGTCTCTTCTGGGAGACCAGAGGATCAGATGACATTAGTTTTGCTAACTACTGCTGCTCCAGCCCACCACATACCATCTTGGAGGAAGCTGCTCTCTTTCGTAAACCATACGACTTCAGGGTGAGGCACTGGCTGGATCCTTCAAGTCTCGTCCTATACTGGTTTCCTCTGCCAGTATGTGTTGACACTCATGAGTGACAGGTCCTGATGATTCTTCTGGCAGCCAGGTTGAGTGGAGCAGAAGGTCTAAGAGTTATTCTGTCTTTGCTAATCCAGAGGCTCTGGTAGTAGTTTATTCTGGAGTTTGATAGCCACCTATCTGGAGGTTGACAGATGATGCTCTCCAGGGCATGGGGGGCTATAATGGATAGCTTCTGTCCCAACGTTCATTAATGAGCATCTTTTATTAGAAGCGCTGCCGCTGCTATAGCTCTTAAGCAACGGGGCCACCCAGTAGCCACTGGGTCCAGTTTTTTTGATAAGAATGCTACCGGCCTTTTCCAAAGTCCCAAAGTCTAAGTGAACACTCCCCATGCTATTCCTTTCTTTTTCTCGATGTAGAGAGTGAAGGGTTTATCTATATCTGGGAGTGCTAAGGCCGGAGCAGATAGCAGCACCTTTTTTTGACATTATCAAAAGCTTGTTGGTGCTCAGGGGTCCATTGGAATTGGGCATTTCACTTTATCAGCGGGTATAAAGGGGCAGCCAGAGAGGCGAACCCAGGAATCCATCACCTGCAAAATCCAGCAGTCCCAAGAAACTCTCTGAGTTGTCTCTTATTAGATGGGGGTGGTATCTGCACAATGGTTTGTTTTCTGTTCTCAGTTAGCCATCATTTGCCACCCCTAAGAGAATAACCCAGGAAGATTACTTCTTGCTGACAAATTTGGGCCTTTTGGCAGAAGCCCTATATCCAAGCCGAGCAAGCTCGGATAATAGTGCTTGGGTCCCAGACTCATAGTTTTCCTTGGTGTCCGCTGCCAGTAGCAGATCATCCACATATTGGAGTAGTGTGACTTCGGGGTGTGCAGTTCTGAAGTCGTTTATGTCCCTGTGGAGGGCTTCATCAAAGAGAGTGGGGGGGGGTTTGAACCCCTGTGGGAGTCTAGTCCAGGTTACTTGGCCAGATGTTCCAGTTTCTGGGTCTATCCACTCGAAAGCAAACAGCAACTGACTGTCCTTATGTAGGGGCAAGCAGAAGTAAGCATCTTTTAAGTCCAGCACAGTGTAGCATTCCCGGTCCAGATTCAGAGTGCTAAGCAAATTATATGGATTGGGTACTGTGGGGTGAATGTCCTGCACTCTGTTGTTGATCTCTCTTAGGTCTTGAACAGGACTATAGTCCCTAGTTACTGGCTTTCTTACTGGTAGCAGGGGGGTATTCCAGGCTGATTGACAGGGCCTTAGGACCCCAAGGGCCAATTATTTCTGAATATGGTGACTTATCCCATCCTTAGCTTCTTTGCTTAGAGGATATTGTTTAACACTGATTGCAGAGGCAGAGGCTTTTAATTCTACTACTATTGGAGGTTGTTTTATGGCTAGACCTAACCTAGCAGTTTCTGCCCAGGCATTAGGATAATCTTTTATCCATTTCTGTTGTAGTTTGCCTCTTTGATCAGTCCTAGGGGGCACGAAGTGTTGATGTTCATCTTCTATGGACATAGTCAATTCTGTGACTATGGGAGTTTTTACTGAAGGTTTTAGAACATCCACTTGGGGACCATCAGGGTTAAAGGTTACTCTAGCCCCGAGTTTGGTAAACAGATCCCTGTGCATCAATGGGGCTGGGCATTCTTGGATTACTAGGAAAGAGTGGTGGACTTTACATTTTCCTACTTCCATAATCCTCTTAGTTGTCCAAGTCCGATAAGTAGTGCCATTAGCCCCTTGAACTAGGGACCATTTATTTGATATGGGGCCCAGTGAAGCCTTAAAGGCTGAGTATACTGCTCCTGTATCCACTTCAAAGTTCACTGCAGGCCCCTCCACTTCAAATGTTACCCTGAGCTCGGGGAGGGGATCCGAGTCCTGACATTCCTAGTCCTCTTCTAGAGTCAGCATGGCGGGCTGCCGTGGCTTCTTCTTTTTGGGGCACTCTTTGACTCAGTGTCCTTTTTCTCTACAGTAGGCACATTGATCTGAGGCCAGGGAAAGCCTTTGGCGTGGGCCCAAGTATCCCTTTCTGACTCCCTGCTTTTTAATTTCTGGCGTATTTGCTGCTGTGAAGAAAATCTTAGCCAATGCTTTTGTCTGCCTTTTGCTCCTTTCATCCTTTTTTTCTTCCCTTTCCTTCTCTCTCCTCTGTTCCGTGTCCTCCTCAGTTTCTCTCTTATAATATACTTATATACTTATAATATATACTTATAATATATATCTTATAATATACTTTCTCAGCTTCTCTGTCTAAATCTCTTAAGGTCGTATTTTGTAACCCATCTAGACATTGTAACTTTCTCTTAATATCTTGGGCAGCCTGCTCAATAAAGGCCATTGTAACAAATGCCTTTTGGTCATCTGCCTGAGGATCAAAAGGAGTATATTTTCTATATGCTTCCATAATTCTCTCCAGAAACATAGAGGGAGACTCATTAGGCCCTTGGATAATCTCTCTTACCTTTGCTAAATTGGTCGGCTCTCTGGCGGCCACTCTGAGACCCGCTATTAGAGCCCGGCGATAAGTGGACAGATGCTTCCTACCTTCAAAGGTGTTGGGGTCCCAGTTGGGTCGGTTCATGGGCCCATAGGGATGGAGAGAGAGCATCACAGGGGCTTCTGAGTTTTCTATTATCCATCGCCGGTGGGTTCTTTTAGGTTGCCCATCTTCCTCCAGGGGAGGAGGGGTTGCTGCTGCTGTGGGGAAGTCCCCTGGAGGGCTTGGGTCTGGCCCAATTGCCTCTAGCAGTGGAGAGGCTGAGTCAGCGGTGGGAGGATCATCAGGAACTGTGTTGGGGGTTGGGGAGGGAGAGTAGACAATAAGGAGGGGGTGGAGTGTCCAGTCTTGTGACTCAGGGAGAATGGAAGGAAGAGGGAGAGGAGCGGAAAGTTTGAATGATAGGAATGTGGGGGAAGGAGTATATGGCTGTTGATCTGGGTGGCCACGTGGCCCCGGCTGAATGACAATATCTCTGAATTTTCGGATTAGAGGAAAGTGGAAGGATTCTTCTGGGGCCATCTGAATTCGAGGATGGGCCATTCTGAAGCACAGAGAGTCTGCCAGGTACGGTGTTTTACTGAAAAAGAAAGATTCTGGGCCCTTGAGCGGACATCAGTCCAATGATCAAGGGTCAGGGACAGAGAAGAGGAAGTGCTTTGTCCCATAATGGGAGTTACTCAAACAGGGACATTGAAGACACAAACACAACACAAAGACAAACAGTAAACGTTTAACATGAGTCCAAGACAAAGATTTGAACTGAGTAACTGGAAAATATTGATGGGTTAGACAATAAAAACAGACAGTAAACTCAACATGAGTTCAGAACAATGACCAAAACTGAGTTACCGGCAAAACCTGATGGGCTGGCAAATCAAATCCTGAAGCAAAACATAACCGAGTTGAGGAAACTACTATTCCTTGAATTCCCTAGTCCTCTGGAGTGTCCCTCAGGGACGTGATCTTGGCTCTGTGACACGTCTGTCACACCATAGGAGAGAGCTAATGCTCTTCACCAACAGCCACTTTGCCACGCCCTAGCCTGAAACCCGAAACCAGAAAGAGGCACCTTACTTACCCCGAGAGGACTCCCTTGAGGTCTTCCATTCACCGCTCCCGGATATCTCACCTGGGGCCTCCAGATGAAAAGGTCCTGCAAACATCAAAGGAAAAGACAACAAAGAGGATTTCTCATGCATCAGCAAAGGGTTTATTGGGGGTCCAGAATGCTAGGCCTCAGAGCTCCCTTCAGAGGAGCAAAGAACAAAGAGCCCCGAGAACAACTTGAGCAGAGTTTATATACATTCTTTAGAGAGCTCAGGGACTTTACATACATCATAGCCTCCTTTAGGAAATCATCATGTACCACGGGAAAATGAAATAACAACTCTAAAACATGATTAGCACATTCATTGGCGGGAAAAGTTGGGGCAGGGGGTGATTGGTCAGCCCTCAGAAGGGGTATACATTTAAACTGATTGGTTGAAGCCCTGAGATGTATACGTGGTGAGATGCATGGCTTCTGGGAAGGGGTTGTTAAGTAACTAGGTGGTCAGGGAAGATTTCAACACACATCTAATGGGCAGTTCCAGGAATTGTCTTAACTGCCACAGGAATTTCAGGTTCTGAGTGCAACTTGGAAACTTTACAAAACCTGGTTCATTACATTTCGATTTCAATTTCTTTTATTCTTTCAGAACCTTACAGTGGAAGGTGAGAGACTTCATTCACAATGACTGCTCTTTTGGCTATATTGGTTTTGGATGCACACATGGGATCATTTTTTTGATCCGTCTGTTGCTGATAATCTAAGCCACAGCCTCACACAGGGCCAAGAGCCTGATTAAGACACATCTCTTTCCAAAGCAATTACTTCTCTGAGGTCAGTTTCAGAACTCAGTCTCTGAGGAGAATCACACCAGTGTTCAAAACCAGGTGGACCCAGTCATCTCTTCCAACTGCCACACAAATGACCACAATTAAAACCAAATCACTCTCACATGGCACTCAACTTCTTACATATATACACTCATTATACCCTTTGGCTAGAGGTTTTCATGAATGGCGCAGCCCAAGAGAGTGTCCAAAATAAGCTCCCTTGCCCCTCATTTGCCTAACCTCAGGGTGGCCTGAACACCCTTCCTGTGAACTAGGATTGATCACATAGTTCTTCCTTTAATACTGCTCTGCTTCTCCAATTTGAGGCCTACTGACTGTCAGGTTTAGATTCCTTATGTGATTTGGAGTAATTAGGAAACCAAAGCAA
Organism: Callospermophilus lateralis; assembly: GCF_048772815.1. Lineage (NCBI taxonomy): Eukaryota > Metazoa > Chordata > Mammalia > Rodentia > Sciuridae > Callospermophilus > Callospermophilus lateralis. The sequence goes on from NW_027512150.1 coordinate 253,647, forward strand.
CTTTGCAGCGCTTGAAAGAACTTATTTGACCCAAATGATCCCTATTCTCACTTGGTGGAAGTCAGGAAACTTACAGAGGAAGGCGAGAGACTTCATCCACAATGACTGATCTTTTTGCCATTTTGGTTTTGGATGCACACATTGCATCTTTCTTTAGATCCATCAGGAGCTGATAATCTAAGCCACAGCCTCACACAGAGCCACAAGGCTGATTCAGACACATACTTTTCCAAAGCAGTTAAGCAAAGAGCCACAGGTGATGCCCATTCACTTCCATTTGAAAACATTTTTCTTCAAAATTCACAAAGGGGTGGCCTGAGGCAAAGACCTTCCTGACTTCAGGGTAACAGAACAATAAGTCAGCAAATCCCAATGCAGGGTTTCTCCACTGAGACTTTACTAGTCACAATGATTTCTGAGTTTTGTGAGATGCTTGCAATTCCCTTCAGCTATCCAGTACATGGCCATGTCACAGAGCTTGGATGTGGTACATATCTTGGACAAAAAAACATGAGCCTATTCTGGAGAGTGGCCAGAATTCAGGAAGAAAACAGGAACTTAGGAAGATAGTAGGTGTTGCCCATCGAAAAGCAACCAACAGTCCTTTCCTAAAATGGGCAGGATGAATTCTGGGAAGCTTTCTACTAGACAGGATACATCCATTGATCTATTCTGCTTTCTAATATGTACAACCAAGGACACAGTGGGATACACAGACACAGACACAGTCGCCTTGTCAAAGGACTTTCTAGAAACAGTCCACTCTAAACCAAACAAACCACCTTTCCTACCTATTCTCAGAACATGAGACAAAACCCCAAACTCACACCCACAATCAAAAAGTCACCTCCTTCCCCCATGTAAGTCTGTGACTATCCAGAGTGTCCTCTGACTGGTGGTCCATACTATGTTCCCCCAAAATGGCCTGTCCTGTCTCAGGTCTGGTCTTCTTGTCCATCTCTGTGAAGTTGTATGGAGCCTGTGCTGACCACTACCTGCTTTCTCATTAAAGGCCCATCTTCAGAGCTCTACTTGCATTTTGTCATCCTCAAACCATTAGGTACCAAGAGAGACAGACTCTCTCCTTGGTAAATCCAAACAAGTAAGTCCACTGGGAATGGGACTGGGACTGGCTCTGTGTGCCTGGCTTTCTGGATCCCAAGTTCAGAGAGTTACATCACCAAAGAAGTGAGGTAGGTCAATTCCAACAGGAAGGGAATGAGGTCACTGCCTTGGCAACCACTTTGTCCTAACACTTGTTTCCAAGGGTCCCTTGAGATGGAGGCTGCCCCTACTTCCTCTGACACTTTCAGAAGTTAGAATGGTATATCAACCGTAGACACCAAGGAGAAGCTCTCCACACAGGGTTGGTTTGGTCCATCTTCTTTATATCAGTAGGAGAGAGGCTGATTCAGACACATCACTTCATCCTGAACAGGTGGTTTGGCATGGAAGATGACTTTTGCTCTCTCAGGTCCTTCATAGCTGCTACATCTTCTCTAGGGATCATTTCTCATCAAACTTTGAGGTTCTCAGCAGGTGAAAGATCCCCTACATTCCTGTATTGTAAGACCAACTCTGTCCCTGCTCTTTTGTGAAGTTAGATTGAGGGAACAGTGTATGGTTAGGGTTAATAACATATTCTATTTGGGTTAGGAAACATTCTGCGGGATGAATAATGGTATTGGGAACCTGCGATATTCACAAGAATATATAGGTGAAATATAAGTATGAAACCTGAAATCTAGGTACGATTTGAAGCCCTGAAGGGCAATGGGCCCTTTAGTGAGATACTTTGCTTTGAATTATGTTCTGAACAGATATCTCAGATAAATCGATGTGCAATGGCAAAGGACCTTGTACCTTGGATGATTAAATGTCCTAGAGAACATCCAGTCAAAAAGGAATAGTCGGCAGGATTAGGAAGGTTGTCAGTAGGTTTAGAAAAAAGAGTGAATATAGGATTTGAACGAAAGTTTCATTAGCAATAGGGTTTTGGGTAGAGAGTGAACATAAATATGAGCACATATGAAGAGTCAGTCACAATGATGAACTGGGGAAAATATGTAGGAAAGCAGATATCAATAGAGACATTAGGAAATCAGGCAAAGTATAATGTAATATTGTTAGACATTTTCAACATGGTTGAGGTTGAATATATAATCTTAGGAAGAAAGAAATATGTTGCCTCCAATAGGATTGACATTTGAGAGCATTAGGCAACCTGGACATGGTTGCTTTTAGTAATCAATGCTCACTTTCCATTTTGCTTTGGTGAAAGGTTAATAGGCACTTGTCACTTCCTGTTTTTCTGTATGCTTAACAAACCACTGTTGAAATCTTGAGAACTGTTTGCTAATTTTGTTCCCAGGATGTGCTGTCCCCAACTGCCAAACTGCAGAATATACTCCTTCACCCGGGTGCATGCAAACCGCACACTCGCCCTGACCCATCAATAAATTTCCCATTCTGCCCTCTCCAAGAAAAGTATATAAGCTCTGTTAAAGCTGTTCTCAGGGCTCTCTGCTCTATTCAAGTGAGCTCTGAGCCCCAGCATGCTGGACCCCCCAATAACCTCTTTGCTGTGGCCGAGTGAAAATGCTATACTGTTCTGTACTTAAAAGATTCTTTCTTTTGCTTGCCTCTGCATAAAGATAGTCAGTTGCTGTTTGCTTTCGAGTAGGTAGACCCAGAAACCGGAACTTCTTGTCAACTAACTTGGACTCGACTTCCACAGGGGTTCAAAAACTCCCCCACTCTCTTTGATGAAGCCCTTCACAGACATCTCTACAACTTCAGAACTACGCACCCCGAAGTCATTCTGCTTCAATATGTGGATGTCCAGCTACTGGCAGCCAACACCAAAGAAAACTGTGAGTCTGAGACCCAAGCACTATTATCTGAGCTTGCTCAACTTGGGTAGAGAGCTTTGGACAAAAAGGCCCAAATTTGCAAGCAAGAAGTAATCTTCCTGGGGTATTTCCTTAGGCGCGGTAAATGATGGCTCACTGAGCCCAGAAAACAAACCGTTGTGCAGATACCACTTCCATTTAACAGGAGACAACATAGAGAGTTTCTTGGGACTGCTGGCTTTAGCAGGTTATGGACCTGGGTTTGTGTTCTTAGCTGCTCCTTTATACCCGCTGTTAAATGAGAATGCCCAATTCCAATGGACCCTTGAGCACCAGCAAGCTTTTGATAACATCTAAGAACACTGACACTGAACTCCTCAACTTCACTGAGCCCAGCCTGCAATTTCAGAAAGCCCTACACTACATTAAAAATGTACATCAACTCAATCAACTTGGTTCAAAAAAACTGCCGGCATTACTGTAGGATCAAGAACAGAGTTTTAGACTAATTCACTCACAGTGAAAGGAAATAATTGAATGGGTAACAAAAGCCTGTCAGTTCTGTCAATTGGTTAATGCTTACCCTTCCAAGCTTCCTGCAGGAAAGCACCTATGAGGAACCAGACCAGGACAATTCTGGGAAGTGGACGTTACTGAAATTAAGCCAGCAAGGTATGGACTTAAATATCTCCTAGTCTTTGTAGATACATTTTCAGGATGGATTGAAGCCTTTCCCACCAAAAAAAAAAGAAAAAGAAAAGAAAACCGGCACAAATTGTGGTCAAGAAGATCCTGAAAGATATTTATCAAAGACACGTCCTGCCTAATTTAATATGGTCTGATAATTGAACAGCCTTCATGGGCCAGGTAAATCAGGGGTTAGCCAGGACCCTGGGGATTAATTGGAAGTTACATTGTGCTTATAGACCCCAGAGCTCAGGACACTTAAAAAAAATAAATAGAACCATTAAAGAGACCTTAACAAAATTAAGCTTAGAGACCGGCATAAAAGATTAGACTATGATTCTGCCTTATGCACTGTTTCATGCAAGAAATACTCCCTTTCTTTCTTTGTGTAACCTCACCCCCTATGAAATTCTCTATGGGGCCCTTCCTACACTAAGAGACCCAACCTCGACTCTAAGACCTAAGGATCCCTTCCACACACCCTTGCTTGACATACTTAAATCTCTTGTAAGAACTCAGCTATACCTGTGGAAACAGCTGGCCACTGCCTTCCAACCTGGGGACGAGGGGAATCCACATTGATATCAAGAAAGAGACTTCCTCTACATAAGATGACATCAGGTGTCATCCCTGGAACCCCGCTGGAAAGGACCATTCCAGGTGCTACTTATAACACCTACAGCAGTAAAAGTAGAGGGAATCACTTCCTGGATCCATGCCTCTCATCTCAAGCCTGTGCCATGTCCAGACTCTGGCTGAAAACTGGAAAAGACTGTTAACCCTTTCAAATTGCATATTCGCCACGTGGGTAAGGCTATAGACTCTCTCCTTGGCCACCCGTAGTCCTAACGCTCATCAGTCGCTTCAGCAGCGATGGCTGATCACAAATACTACTAGACAAGAAGTATGGTCTATCTTGCATACAGCCCCCTTAGGGACCTGGTGGCCATCTCTCCACCCAGACATTTGTCAGCTGGCTATAGGTCTTTCCTATTAGGATATCCCTGATGAAGAGGATCTCACTAAAATTCCATTAAATCCTTTCCGTACCATAGATAATGGAAACAAACATTATGGTTGTAGGGACAGGCAAGCCAGATGCAGGTTGGCTAGCCTATATTAGTATGTTTGCCCGGCAGACTATCAAAGCCACAAACCGCCACGGCTGTGTGGGGGAAAAGCCGACTTCTTCTGTAAGTCATGGGGATTTGAGCATACAGGGGCTGCCTGGTGGAACCCAAAATCCTCATCAAATTCAGTACACAGCATTGGCCATATTACCACTTAGAAAACCCAAACTGATGGCCAACAGAGGAGTCTCTAGATCCTCAAATTCTGTGTGACCTTTTTAACTTCTGCAAGTGCTCAAAAGGGTGAAAGGAAATTCCCCTATGTGAAGGCCTTTTTCCTCTTTAGCTCACATCTTGAACTATGCTTCTCCAATAGTTCCTCAAACTCAGCCTTCTGCTCCAGACTCTCTGCTGTCAGTCCCACCTCAGCAAACCTGATTTCTCTTCTCCAATTACTAGATCAAAAACCGAAACCTCCGCCGGTTCTCAGAGCATTGCCCTCTTGCTGAGGTAGCAGGTACTGAGGTACCCATCCATCCACTCACTTCTCTCTTTTCTTGTCAGTGCCCACACCGGGTCCCACCAGGTCCTCTTACCACTTAACCCAAAGCTCAAACCAGCTTAGGAGAGCCCTCAGACACCTATCGAAGATGTAATGAAAATGGCCTTTAAAGTTGCTTTGTCATCACTGAAAACAGGTTACTAAGAATTTAAAGTCCCTCACAGGCTTTTTGGGATAATCACTCCCGTCTTCCTTTCTGCTCTACCGATTCTACTGCTCAATTTATGTTGCTAGGAAAATCCCAAACCCCTTTCCCATTATTCCTTTACATCTCTCCTTCCTTATTCTCAGATCCACGGAGCTGCTCTCACCCCCCGCCTTCCCCGTCTTCCCCCTCTGTACCAGGCCCACAGAAAAATCTTCACTGAACTTCTCCAGAAGTCTTCACCATGGCTGACTTTAGGACTTTCAGCAAAAGAGTCTCTATAAATGAGTTCAGTGTAGATTAACTTCCTCTTTTTCTGTTGCCCTTTTCTACTTGGCTACTGGCTGGAAAAATCAGCACTCCTAAGCTAGACACCCCCTTAATAGTTTTTCACAGAATATGTTAACAAGGCCTCTGGCCTTGAGCTGGGGCTTCACAGAGATGGCTACATTTCTAAGATAAAAATTTCCAAACTGGGCTCCATGGTAACAGTTGGCAGGGGGATAAAAGAAAAGGAAAAAAAAAGCTCTCTGCCTCCCAGGTGTCCTTGAAAAGTTAACTTGCCCACAATAAAGGAAAAAACAGAAAAAAAAGCTTCTTTTTGTGAATTTCTGCAGACTGTGAACTTCTGAGTCCCTTCTCTTTCATGTTGGGTACAAAATTCTGAAACTACCTAAACTTGGGGTTCAGGATGTTAATTGATTACAACAGAAGCAATGCCCTCTGAATCCGGTTGCAACCAAATAGGACTGTTTCCCTGTCTTTGGTGCTATCTTAAGTGCCGTGCCTTGTCCGTCCCTACAACAGTATAATTCTATATACTTAAACATTGTTCATGTTTTCATGAAATGGTCAACAGATGTGATTAATTGTGTAATGGTGAAGATGTCTCCCAGATTGCTCTATAATGACCCAGGTTCATTTGAAGTTCAAACACGGGGGCATACAACCCGGTTCCACTGGGAACATATATCCCTCACTTTAGCCATCATATTAGGAATTGGAGTTGCGGCAGTGGTAGTCACAGGAACCACTGCCCTGCTCCATGGTACACAACAAATGACCCAAATAGAAGCAGCAAGAGACCAAAACTTAAAGATAATAGAAACCTCCATCACAGCTTTGCAGGAATCTTTTACATGTCTCTCTGAAGTTGTTTTACACTCCAGTTGAGAGTTGGACCTCCTCTTCATGAGAGAAGGGGGCCTTTGTGCTGCATTGATGTAAGAATGTTGTTTTGATGCCGACCATACTGAGGTTGTAAAAAAAACCTTTGAGTAAAATAAAAAGATGCCTTGAAAAGCGTCAACGAGAGAGAGAGGCCCAAAAAGGGTGGTTTGAGTCTTGGTTCACACAGTCCCCCTGCTTATCTACGCTTTTATCAACCCTGGCCTGTCCAATAATAATCCTCATATTATTGCTAACTATAAAACCCTGTTTGCTCAACCATGTAATTTCTTTTCTCCAAGCTCAAATTGGATAAGTTAAACTTATGGTAATACCCCACTAGCAGACATAGAATGTGACACGTCCCAATAATCACTTTTATGATTAAAAGTAGCAAGAAGAAGAAGTGGGGAATGAAAGGTTAATAAAAAAGGTACTTGTAACTTCCTGTTTTTCTGTATGCTTAACAAAACACTGTTGAAATATTGAGAACTGTTTGTAATCTTGTTCCCAGATTGTGCTGTCCCCAACTGCCAAATTGCAGAATGTATTCCCTCACCCAGTTTCACACTAACCACCCACTCGCTCTGACCCATCAATAAATTTCCATCCCTGCCCTCTCCAAGGAAAGTATATAAGCTCTGCTTAAGCTGTTCTCAGGGCTCTCTGCTCTATTCATGTGAGCTCTGAGCCCCAGCTTGCTGGACCCCCAATTAACCCCTTGCTGTTGCATGAGACACTATCTTGGTGATCTCTTCCACCGACGCTTGCAGGAACATTACTTGGATGTTTGAATGTAGAAGAGAAAATCCAGTCATAAACGGATACTCGGTAAGATTAAGAAGATAGTCGGTAGGTTTAGGAAGAAGAGTGAGTATAGGATTTGGAAAACAATATCTTTAGCAATAGGGGTTCGGTTAGAGAGTGAATGTAAATGTCAGCACATGTGAACAGTCACAATAATGAAGTGGGAAAAATATGTAGGAAAGCAGATATCAATAAAGACATTACGAAATCAGGCAAAGTATAAAGTGCGTGATACGATTAGACATTTTCAACAGAATTGAGTTAGAATATATAATCTTAAGAAGAAACAAATATGTAGTCACCAATAGGATTGTCATTTGAGAGCATTAGGCAACTTTGACATGGATGTTTTTTGTAATCTATGCTCACTTTCCATTTAGGCTTTGGTACAATCAAAAGTGTGACCTTTACATTTGTCTCCAGAATACTACTGTGATAAAATGTATATGTAGATGTGGTGACATGAGTGTTTCTTCCACCATTTCTGGGAGCAATATTTTGAAGACATATAAATGGGTATTGGGGGTACAAAGAGGTGTACACTGTGTCATTGAATATACAGATAATGCATGAATAGACCATAAGTGAATAAATAATATAACTGGTTCCACATTAAATAACGGATTGAATAGATATCTGAAAATATATAAGAAATCTTATATTGATATACAATCATTCATTCCAACCAATGATACATCTAATATTAATATTAGGGTTACGGTTTATCATGAAGATATGTTAGTTTTGCTACAAAAGTGATTATGGAAATCGAAAATAATGTGTTTGGAAAGAGTCAGTCCTAATGCTGGCAATATGTAAACAAGGCCTCTGGCCTTGAGCTGGGGCTTCACAGAGATGGCTACATTTCTAAGATAAAGAAGTTACCAACTGGGCTCCATGGTAACATCTGGCTGAGAGAAAAAAAAAAGAGAAGAAAATAGCTCTGCCCCATTCCCGGTATCCTTAAAATGTTAACTTGCCCAGAACAGAGAAAAAAAAAAAACAGAAACAAAAACTGCTTTTTATAAACTTCTGCAGATTGTGAACTTCTGAGCCCCTCCCATCCATGTTGGGTACAAAATTCTGAAACAATTTAAACTTGGGGTGCAGGGGATTAAATGATTACAACAGAAGCAATGCCCTCTAAATCCGGTTGCAACCAAATAGGACTGTTTCCGTGTCTTCGGTGCTATCTTAGTTGCCTTACCTTGCCTTGTCCATCCCTTTTCTCATGAAAAGACCAGTCGAGAAACATGGAGGAATGCATGTGCTCTGAAGCAGAAAATGATTGATAGTGAAACAAATGCCTATTAATTTTCTAACTTGTGGATGAAATATATATCCTATGATGTGCATAAATTGAAGAAATAGTAATCTACCAGTGTTGAATAAAAATGAACGTCAAAATACACATTATGTCCGATTAGAATCTACTTGCATTGATGTTAAACTGGGTCAGGTACTGTAGAAATATTAGGATTTGTGTGCACCATTCACTCAAGTTACTTTTCAGTATAGGAAAGAAATATGTTTTTATGGTTAATGAATATTTCTAAGAATAATCTTTGGAAAGTTGATTATAAATTTACGTATATGAATATGAATGAATTTCGTGAGTGTAAAATAAGACACATATTTCATATTTTGAAAAATCTGGAGAGTGTATATATATATATATATATATGTGTGTGTGTGTGTGTGTGTGTGTGTGTGTGTGTGTGTGTGTGTGACTAAAGTCACGGTGGCCTGGACACCCTTCTTGTGAACCAGGAGTGATCAAATAAGTCTGCCATTAATACTTTTCCACTTCTCCAATTTGAGGCCTTCTGACTTTGGCGTTTAGATTCTTTATGTGAAATGGAGTCAAGAAAAAACCGAAGCACTTATGGATTTGCCTCTGCATGGTTTTGAAGAATTCATTTGACCCAAAGGATCCCTATTCCCCTTGATGGAGGTCAGGAACTTTACAGAGAAAGGCGAGAGACTTCATCTACAATGACTGAGAATTTTTGCCATTTTGATTTTGTATGCACACATGGGATCTTTCTTTACATCCATCAGGTGTTGGTAATCTAAGCCACAGCCTCACACAGGGCCAAGAGACTGATTCAGACACATCCCTTTCCAAAGCAGTTAAGCAAAGAGCCACAGGTGATGCCCACTCATTTCCATTTGAAAACTGGTTTCTTCAGGCTTCAGAAAGGGGTGGCGTGAGGCAAAGCCCTTCCTGACATTCAGGGCAAAAGAACAATAGGTAAGCAAAAGGCCCATAGCGGGGTTCCTCCACTGAGACTTTACTGGTCACACTGATATCTGAGTTTTCTGAGATGCTCGCCATTCCCTTCAGCTATCCAGTACATGGCCATATCACAGAGCTTGGAGGTGGTAAATATCTTGGACACAAAACCATGAGCCTATTCTTGAGTGTAGCCAGAATTCAGGAAGAAAATGGGAACTTAGGAAGTTTGTAGGTGTTGCCCTTCGATAATGCAAGCCACAATCCATTCATAAATTGGGCAGGATTGATGCTGGGAAGCTTTCTACTAGACAGGACACATCCATTGATGCATTCTCTTTTCTAATGTCTACAAAAAACAGACACATTGGGATACACAGACATAGAAACACTTGCCTTGTCAAACGACTTACTAGAAACAGTTCACTCCAAACCAAACAAACCGCCTTTCTTACCTTTTCTCAGAACATGAGATAAAACCACAATCACACAACAAAAACCTCAAAGGCAACGCCTTTCTCCAAGTAGGTCTGTGACTATTCGGAGTGTACTCTCACTGGTGAGCCTTACTATGTACCTCCAAAATGGCCTGTCCTGTCTCAGATCTGGTCTCTTTGGCCAACTCTGTGAAATTGTCAGGAGCCCGTGGTGAGCCACTACTTGCTTTCTCTGGAAAGGCCAGTCTTCAAAGCTTTCCTGGCATTTCGCCATCTTCACATCAATAGATACCAAGAAAGACTGACTCTGTCCTTACAAAATCCAAACAAATGAGCCCACTGGGACTGGGACTAGGACTGGCTCTGGGTGCCTGGAATCCTGGATCACAAGTTCAGAGAGTTCCATCACCAAGGAATAGAGATGAGGTCACTTCCTTCAGGAACTGAATGAGGTCACTGCCTTTGCAACCACTTTTTCCTAACAGTTGCTTCCAAGGGTCCCATGAGATAGATGCTGCCCCTATTTCCCGTGACCCTCTCACCAGTTAGAATACTATATCACCCATAGGCACCCGTGAACAGCTCTGCACAAAGGCCTGGATTGGTCCATCTTCTGTACATTAGGAACAGAGACACTCAGTCAGACACAACCCCTCTCCAGACAGGGTTGTTTTCCATGGAAGATGACTTTTGCTCTCTCAGGTCCTTAATAGCTGCCTACATCTTCTCCAGGGATTATTTCTGCATGGACCTTTGAGGTTTTCAGCAGGTGGTATATCCCCTACATTCCTATATTGTAAGACCAACACTTTCTCTGCTCTTTTATAAAGTTAGAATGAGGGAATAGTATATGGTTTGGGTTAATTACATGTTCGATTTGGGTTAGGAATCATTTTGCTGGATGAATAATGGTATTGGAAATCTGTGATATTTATAAAAATATAGAGGTGAAATATATGTATGAAAACAGAAATCTAAGTAATATTTGAAGCCCAGAAACGGATTGGGCCCTTGATTGTGAGACTTAGCTTTGAATTATGTCCTGCACAGATGTCTCAGATAAATCAATACACAATGGCATCGGACCTTGTACCTTGAATGATTGAATGTCGAAGAGAACATCCATTCAAAAAAGGATAGTCAGTAGGATTTGGGAGATAGTTGGTAGATTCAGAAAGAAGAGTGAGTATAGGATTTGGACCGAAAGTTATTTAGCAATTGGGTTTCAGGTAGAGAGTGAATGTAAATGTCAGCACAAATGAACAGTCAAAATGATGAACTGGGAATTTATGAAGGAAAGCCGATATCAATAGAGACATTAGGATATCAGGCAAAGTAAAGTGAGTGATAGGATTAGACATTTTCAACAGGGTTGAGTTTGAATATATAATTTTAGAAAGAAACAAATATGTAGTCAACAATTGGATTGACATTTGAGAGAATTAGGCAACCTGGACATGGATGTTTTTAGAAATCCATGCTCACTTTAAATTTAGGCTTTGGTACAATCATAAGTGTGACCTTTGCTTTATTTTCCAGAATATTACTGTGATAAAATGTATATGTAGATCAGGTGACATGAGTATTTCTTCCACCATTTCTGGGAACAATATTTTGAAGACGTATAAATGAGTATTGGGGGTAGAAAGTGGTGTAGTATCTGTCTAAGAATATAGAGATAATGCAAGAATAGACCATACTGTGAATAAATAATATAATTGGTCCGCTTTAAATAATGGATTGAGTTGATATCTAAAAATATACAGAAAATATAATGTTGATATAAAATCATTCATTCCAACCAGTTATACTTCTAATGGTAATATTAAGGTGATATTTCATCATGAAGAGTGTGTGAGTTATGCTTCAAAAGTGATTATGGAAATCGAAAATAATGTGTTTAGAAAGAAGTCTTGTTAAAAAACATGGAGGAATACATGTGTTCTGAAGAATGAAGTTATTGAAAGTGAAACAAATGCCAATAAATTTGCTAACTTGTGTATGAAATATATATCTTATGATGTGCATAAACTGAAGAAATAGTAATGTACAAGAGTTGACTAAAAATGAACATCAAAATACACATCACGTTCCATAATTATCTACTTGCATTGGTGTTAAACTGGGTCAGTTACTGTAGAAATATTAGGATTCGTATGCACCATTCACAGAAGTTAGTTTTTATTTCTTGGAAACAAATATGTATTTCAGGTGGATGAATATTTCTGAGAATAATCTTTTGAATATTTGATTATAAATCCACATACATGAATACGAATAAATTTAGGGAGTGTACATTGAGACCCATATATTTCATATTATGAAAAACTTGGAGAGTGTACACACACACACACACACACACACACACACACAGACATTAAAAAGTAGCAATATATATGGAAATCGAAATTCATCATGAAATGTATATCATCCACTGATCCAAAAATATTCATTATACTGAACATGATTTTATTTATCATGTTGTTCATCTACGAAGCTCACCCATAGGTTGAATTTTCAGTTCCAACTGTGTTTAGGTGGAGTGATCTCTTCTCCCAATTTGTATCTGCAAAGTCAGCCACCTCACAAGAATGTACATGTGATAACAGGTATGATTCAATATGTGCATATGAAATAACATGTGCTGAATTGGCTACAGAGAAAGGCAGAGAGGAATTCATCTATTTGTTAACTCTAAAAACACATGGAGAACTATTTCAACAAAATATTGACTAGATTTATAAGTCCTACCCTGTATAATGCAAAAGGCAAGTCCAGCAATACACTATGTCTCGTCTAAACTGCTTGTATTTCTATTCGGTTTGGGTTATTTTTCTCCATCATATTAGAATTAGTAGTCAGAGTCTAGTAGGGTATGCGTTAGTGTCAGGCATTCAGCATTTTGAATTGAAAATAGGAAAATGAATCCAATGTGTATGTAAATATGTGCTTCACAAAAATCTTCCCACTCTAATCCAGAACAATGCCTTGACTTTACCTTCACTCCAAGTAAAATACAATTAGAGTGGACGAGTTAGAAAATCTGTGAATACATATCTGGAATGTAATATGCTCAAGAGTTCACAACCTTGAAGGTGGTAGAGGAGTTTCCAAAAGTAAGGGACAGGTAAATACTCCACAAAAATGGAGCACTTCTGGACTAAACACTTCTGGTGAAACTGCCTCTGAGTTTGGGCACTTGAAATATTTGTTGTTGTCAGGAGTTTTAGCTTTTTTTGTAGAGAGACCATCAAAGCTAGGTATGTATCTAAGTGACCTGGAGGACATGGTTTCTTATTTTCTAATGAACATGAGGCAGCAGTGCTGAATTCTCTCTTTGTAGGTAAACTGTGGCCACTGCGGGCAAACTCTTTCCGTGTGGACTGTAAAGCCATCTGGCCATCCTCCACTTGTCGATGTGTTTCTTGCTGCTGCAATGTGAGTTTGGTATTTGCTTCACAAAATACAAGGAGTTAAACTGGGACACAGTGCTAAAGGGAGTTCTGTCACGTGTGGTGTGTCAGGTTCTGCATGATAATGAACCAACCAGGCTTCAATCCCACATAGCTTGCATCCTTAACCATAGCAATCTGATTCTGAACATTGCCCTGAAAACTCTCCACATAACAAGATGCCTTTACATAGAAGGGTCTGCTGGGTGCACCATGTCAGTCACAAGCCATTTGGAAGCCAATGGCAGATCCACATTGCCCCACCACAGATATTTTATCACACAACTGCACACGACTTTTCTAGGCCCATTTCACATCAGGCTCCAACTTACTGGCATCTCTGTTCTACACCATTTTCATGGTCATGGGAATTTCAAAAATTTCATGGTATTTATCTAGCCATTTTACAAGAATGATGTTGGAGGCACTGTGTGTTTAACTTCATTCAGGAACAATTAAATGGTGAGGGAGCTCATTTCAATGAAAGCTCTGGAGCAATCTCACAGACAAGGCTTCCAAAGAGTGGCCAAAATTTCACAGGAAGCCAGACCTATTGCTGTCTACAATGTGAGGTACATGTGTGTTTTGACTCTCAACTATGGCTGCCATGTCTTTCAGAATATAACCATGGGATATCCTGGATTAGATTCCCAGTGCTCTGTGGAAAGCAAACCTGGGCCTAGATCTCGGTTTCCAAGGGCGACTCTCATGCGTGACCAACTAAAATCCCAACATATTTCATGATAACACTTCTCTAAGTCAGCTCTAGAACTCAGTCTCTAAGGGGAATCACACCAGAGTTCAGCCCAGGTATACCCAGTCATATCTTCCAACTACCACACAAATGACCACAATTAAAACCAAAACACTCCCACATGGTCCTCATTTTCTTCCATATATACACTCTCATACTACGCTCTGTCTGGAGGTTTCCATGAGTGGCGAAGTCCAAGACAGTGTCCAAAATAAGCTTTCTTGCCCTTCATTGCCTAAAGTCATGGTGGCCTGGACACCCTTCCTGTGAACCAGGTGTGATCAAATAGGCCTGCCCTTAATACACCTCTGCTTCTCCAATTTGAGGCCTACTGACTGTCAGGTATAGATATTTTTATGTGAATTGGAGTCATGAGAAAACCCAAGAACCTATGTGCTAGACTCTCCAGGGCTTTGAAGAACTCATTTGACACAAAGGATGCGTATTCTCACTTGATGGAGTTCAGTAGACTTACAAAGGAATGCAAGAGACTTCATCCACAGGGACTGCTCTTTTGGCCATTTTGGGTATGGATTCACACACGGAATGATCCATCAGGTGATGAGAATCTAAGCCACAACCTCACACAGGTCCAAGAGGCTGATTCAGACACATTATCAGGATCAATCACTTGATTTTTTCCTCTGTCTAACTAGCTAGAGAGACCTTCTCTTTTAATTGAATTTTTATCTCTGTCTGACTAGCTCGAGAGACCTTCTCTTTTACTTAAATATTTCTACTATAACTATAATACAACCCAAGAAGATAAAATTATTACTCCATATACTATGAATCAAATTCATGATTTAGATAATTAGTTAAATTCTTGGGCAATAATCATGTGCAAATCTAATGTTTCATTTGATAACCACTTACCATCTAATCCTTTATTGTCTTTTTGGTCATCACATCATGTAATTTTTCCAAAAATGACAAGAAAAACACCTATTATAAATGCTACAAATATATTCACTGATGGGTCAAATAATGGTACAGCAGTAATATTTACACCTGATCAAACTTTTACATTTTTAGTACCCAAACAATTAGCTCAAAATGTAGAGCTTAATGCAGTATTACAAGCTTTTGTGATGCTTAAAGCATCTGTAATTAATTTATTTTCCGATAATCAGTATATAGTTAGTGCTATAGTATCACTTGAAGATGGTAGAAGGATTTCCCCTTCCTCTACTATTTTCTCTTTGCTTTCGACTATACAAAGTCTAATCTGGGACAGGAAAGATCCGTTTTTTATAGGATATTTCAGGACACATACAGGATTGCCTGGAGCCCTTAGTTTGGGCAATTATTTAGCAGATAAAACAACACATGACATTCATACATATTTTCTATACACTAGAAGAAGCTACAAATTTTCATAAAAAGTTTCATGTCAATGCTAATACTTTACAAAAGCGTTTCAAAGTAACTAAGGAACAAGCTAGACAAATAATAAAACAATGTCAAAATTGTGTGACCTTTTTACCACAAGTTAATCTTGGAGTCAATCCTAGAGGATTGATACCTAACCATATTTGGCAGATGAACGTCACAAACTTGCCAGAATTTGGAAAATTAAAATATTTGCATGTTACAGTTGATACTTCTTCTGGATTTTTGATGGGCTCCATTCTTGCTGGAGAAAAAAACTAAAGATGTTATAGCTCATTGCTTACAAAATTTTGCCACTGTGGGCGTTCCAAAAGAGTTAAAAACAGATAATGCCCCTGCTTATACTTCTACTTCTTTTAAACAATTTTGCTCATCATTTGGCATTACTCATATAACAGGAATCCCATACAATCCACAGGGAGAAGGCATAGTTGAAAGAGCACATGAAACTATTAAAACGTACATATTAAAGCAAAAAGAACAAATTGGGAAGGGGTATATATTCCCCAAAGGTGAACTTAAAATAACCCTTTTACTCTAAACTTTTTAAATTTGGGTTCATCAGGGCTTAGTGCTGCAGAAAGGCATATATGTCCAAAAAATGTACATAAGCCCAAGGTACTTTGGAAGGATATTCTAACAGGACAATGGAAAGGTCCTGACCAAGTAATTGTCTGGAGTCAGGCGTCTGTTTTTGTGTTTCCACAGGGAGAACAGTAGCCAATTTGGATTCCAGAGAGATTAACTAAAGAGATTTCTACAGACCAAAAATAAGATGATTTGGCTCAAATCAATAAGAGCTGATATGCAGAACTCCAGTTTGGCTGTTCTTACATCTGTGACAGAACCAGAATGTTTTTTTCAAATCTATTTTATTATTCCCCTTTCTCATATCATGAAGTTTTATTTTGTTTTTTTTAGCTCATACAGAACTAGGTTAATGTTTTGCTGATCAGTTCTATTTTTGGACAATAGAGTTTTTAGACATTGCAATGGAGATTTCACCTGTAAAAAGTCATAAGGCCTTTAATATTATGTCATGTGTTGTATGTGTTATATTATGTGTGCACTTGTGTTTTGTGTTATATGTTTGATTTCACATCTTTTCTGTGTTGACTATATTCTTTTCAAGTTGATATACTTTGTCTTCATTATCTGATGTTCTGACTTCTACTTGATGTAGTCTGCTTGTAATATTCTCATTAGCGCTTTTAATCTGATTTACGGTTTCTTGCATTTCTATGATTACAACTTGATTATTTTTTAACACCTCTATCTCCTGATAAAGCTCATTCTTTGCGGATTTAATTTGTGTGGTTAGTTCCTCTTCAAAATATACTTTCAATGCTTGGATTTGCTGTCTCATGTCTTCTCTAATATTCCGTTCCATCTGAATTAGGAATGCCTTGATTTCTTTCCCTGTCCATATTTCTGATTCTTCTAGGTCCTCCTGTATATTTAGATTGTCCTGCATTGTTTGTAACCCCTTTTTCCCTTGTTTTTTCATATTGTTCACGTTGCTTTCCAGCTCTGTTTGACTGCTTTGTAACTGCTTTCTCCTATACATTTGTTTTGGCTTTGTATATCTCTGTTGTCTCTCTTTTGTGGTGGAAGATTATGCCTAAAAATTTTGGGCTTTGTTGTACTTTAAAGCTGATTCATTTAATTCATATAAGGCTTCTAGGTTCTGTATGCATATAATGATTTGCTGTTTGTTCTTAGGACTATATGTTTAGGTTGGGTGCTCTGGTGGTACAATGGTTAGTATGTCTCGGCTACTTTAGAAGATTGCTCCACTGAAGGTGGATACTACCAGGCAATTGGATCAGGGTGTTGGTAGTAGCTAGGTATTTAGGAGTCTTATAGACAGACTCGAGACATTCACCTATTTGCATTTAGACAATTACACACAATGAAAGATGTAATGCTTGGAATGAGAGTTGGGGGGTAGGAGAATGAAGGTGCTCTTAAAAAGAAAAAAAGGATAGAGGGAGAGATAGATTAGAGGGGAATGAAAAAAGAACAATAAAACTTGAAATGGGATAGAAAGAGAGAAGGAAAAGGGGGGAAAGGAACAGGGAGAGAAGTAGGAGAGAAAAAAATATCAACAACAGCAACAACAACAACAAAAAAATTAAAGTCTTAGAGATCCACCTTCTTCTCTTCCAGTAGGCGGAGCTGTGCCTTCCAAGCGGAGTGTCTGCTCTCTACCTGCCGAGAGCTATCCCTGTAGGGCGTCTTCTGGGGGTCTCTCAGACTTGTCAGTCCAGAGCCATTTCACTTCTCCAGCTCTTAACCCCCTTCCTCCTGTCAGCCTGCCAGCCAGGTCCTGTTCCCCAGAAGTGATTCTCCAGAGATCTAGTTACACTTGCAGCCCCACCGAGTGCCCCTTTTAATCCTCAGTGCTGTGGTAAACTGGCGGATAAGACCTTAGGGGTCACCACTGGTGATATGGGGGCCTTGGGTTCTGGGCTCCCCTCTGCTTCCCTACGGACACGACCCCTGAGAAGTCAATGAAGTTTCCTGGCTGCTTGTATCAGTATGGGGAGTCACACACCTGCTAAAGTGGAATTTGCTGGGAAGGAATTTCGCCGGCCGAACTCCGATGATGTCACCTCTCTGCTATGGTGGGCCCCAGGCTTCTTGCCGGATTGACCGAGGGGAGGGGTGGGACTGGTCCGGCCCAGTTCACCTCAGCTCCTGGCGCGTGGAGTCTTGGCTAAAGACTTCTTCCTGCCAAGCTGTGTCTCGGCGTCTAGCAGGACCCAGTCACTTTGGCTGCGGGCTGGTGGACGGATCTGCAGCTGTGCCCGCGGTGCGCAGACTGTGGCTGGTGAATCTCGAACTCCGCGTCTAGTGGCAGGGTCCCACTCGTGCGGGTCACACAGACGCTTCAAAAAAATTCTTGTAGCTCCCGGGCAGTCTCCCTTCAGTGGAATTTTGCTAGGAGAATCTCCGTTGGTAGAATCAAAGAGTTATCCTTGCGACTTTATGACCCCATCACTGGGAGTGCATTAAAAGCGCAGCCTCTCTGCCCGCCGCCATGTTGGATCCACCTTTTCTTTTCATTATATTTAATAATTCTCTTCTAGACAAAGTAAATTGTTAAGAAAATTGTTTTCTTTTAGTGCCTTTTGGAATGTTACATAATTCTTTCTTTAGGCATTGTTGCCAGAATTTCTATCTTCATCCCAGTGCATGTGAAGTCAAAGATAAAACCAATCTACAGCTTCTGCAATAGCCATCACTGAACTGCTTGCAGAACTTGCCTGGACTATGTATCACTTGTATGCATTGTGAACTCACCTGCCTGCATTGTGAACTATCTGTTGGTGCAGTGACGTGTGGTAGTGTTGGGGTATTTCTCTGATGATGTCATCGGTGGTACAATTTTTTCAAAAAGAGCCATCAATTGCCTTGGTGTATCTTCCTCCCTTCTGCTTGTCATGGTTGTTCAGCTAAAATTAGGGGGCCAACAGAGATGAGGCAAAGAGCCTCACCCGCCCGCTGGTACAAAGACCTCTCCACAGGTGTGGATGTATACTGGACCTGTAGTCAGTGACGGGTAAGATCCAATTACAATGGTACCAATCTAAGACAGGAGGCTGACACCTTGAGGTCAGCTCATTCGATAATGGGTAAGAATCATATGTACTATTGGACAACCTAAGGCAGGCATGGTCCCTAAGCCACATGCTTGTTGTTTAAACAGAGAGGGTTAGATGTTGAGAGCCACAGCCCAAGGGGCCAAAGCAAACTTTCAGACTGCCAGCTGATGGTTGGCTCACAGCGGCCCCAGCAACATCTAGCTGATTGGCTCCTCTGCGGTGATGCCCATTGGGCTGTTTCCCCACCCTTTCAAATTATGGAGCTGCTTTTTGGGGGACTTTTTTGGCTCTGCTCAAACAACCCAGCCAATCGACCTCAAGAGCAGGAGGAGAGGGGAGGTTGAGAGCTTGTGGGAAGCCGGTGGTGGCAGTTGTGCTCTGAGTGTTTTTCCCGAGGAGCTATTTTTTGGCGTGTGTGGTTCTAAAAATAAAGTTAGCTTTTGACAAGTGGCTCCTGAATTGTGCCCAGCCAGACTGTGTCAATCCTAAATTGATGGAGCAAAATAACCAAAACAGAATAGAAATACAAGCAGTTCAGAGGAGGCATGGTGTATAGCTGGACTTACCTTTTGTATGATAAAGGGTAGGTGTTATAAATCAAGTCAATATTAAATTGAAGTAGTTCTCCATGTGTTTTAAAGATAACAAATCCGTGAATTCCTGTCGCCCTTTATCTGTATCCTATTCAGCACATGTATTTTTGTATGCACATATAGAATCCTACCTGGTATCACATGTACACTTTTGTGAGGTGGCTGACTTGGCAGATACAAATTGTCAAAAGAGATCACTCCTCCTGAACGTTGTTGGAACTGAAAATTAAAACTACGGGTGAGCTTCCTAGTTGAACAAGATAATACATAAATCCATGTTCAGTAAAATGAATATTTTTGGATCTGTGAAAGATATATATTTCATAATAAATTTCGATTGGCATATATATCGCTACCTTTTAATGTCTGTGTGTGTGTGTATTTTTCAGAATATAAAATATATGTGTCTTATTATACAATCCCTAAATGCATTCATATTCATGTATGTGGATTTATAATCAAATGTTCACAAAATTATTCTCAGAAATATTCATCCACCTCAAATACATATTGTTTCCTAGTACTGAAATCTAAATTCAGTGAATGGTGCATAGAAGTCCTAATTTTTCTACAGTATCTGACCCACTTTAACATCAATGCAAGTAGATTACTATGGTACATGATGTGTATTATGACATTCATTTTTATTCAACAATGTTACATGACTATTTCTTCAGTTTATGCACATCATAGGATATATATTTCATTCACAAGTTTTCAAATTTATAGGCATTTGTTTCACTTTCTATCACTTCCTGCTTCAGTACACATGTATTCCTCCATGTTTTTTGTCTGGTCTTTTCATGAGACTACTTTTCATTTTAGATTTCAATAATCGCTTTTGAAGCAAACCTCACACACTCTTCATGACAAACCATAACCTTAATATTACCATTAGATCTATAAATGGTTGTAATGAATGTATGTATATCAATATAAGATTTCCTGTATATTTTCAGATATCAATTCAATCCATAATTTAAAGTTGGAACCAGTTATATTATTTATTCACAGTATGGTCAATTCATTCATTTTATCTATATTTGTAGACACAGGGTAGACCTATTTGTACACCCAATACTAATTTATACATCTTCAAAATATTGACCACAGAATTGGTGGAAGAAATACTCATGTCACCTGATCTACATATACACTTTATCACAGTAATATTCTGGACACAAAATGCAAAGTTGACACTTATGATTGTACCAAAACCTAAATGGAAAGTGAGCATGGATTACTAAAAACATCCAAGTCCAGATTGCCTAATGCTCTCAAATGTTAATACTATTGGTGCTAAATATTTGTTTTTTTCTAAGATTGTATATTCAACATCTACCATGTTGAAAATGTCTAATCCTATCAATCAATTTATACTTTGCCTGATTTCTTCATGTCTCTATTGATATCTGCTTCCCTATATATTTTCCCTAGTTAATCATTGTGACTGACTCATCACATGTTCTGACATTTACATTCATTCTCTACGAGAAACCCTATTGCTAAAGAACTTTTGGACCAAATCCTATACTCACTCTTCTTCCTAAACCTACTGACTATCTTTCCAATCCCACCGACTACCCTTTTTAAGTGGATGTTTTCTTCTACATTCAATCATCCAATTTACAAGGTCCTATGCCATTGTTTATCGATTTTTCTGAGACATCTGTGCAGAAGGTATTTCAAAGCTAAGTATCCCAATCAAGGACCCAATGCTCTTCTGGGCTTCAAATCTTACCTAGACTTCTGTATTCATACTTATATTTCACCTGTATATTCTTGTAAATATCACAGGTTCCCAATGCCATTATTCATCATGCAGAATGATTCCTAACCCAAATCGAACCTGTTATTACCCTAACCATACACTGTTCCCTCAATCTAACTTTACAGAAAAGCAGGGACAGAGTTGGTCTTACAATCAGGAGTGTAGGGGATCTTCCACCTGCTGAGAACCTCAAAGGTCAATACAGAAATGATCCATGGAGAAGATGTAGGCAGCAATGAAGGACCTGAGGGAGGAAAAGTCAACTTCCATCGCAAACAACCTGGTCAGGGTGAAGGGATGTGTCTGAATCAGCCTCTTTCATCTTAATGTAGAGAAGATGGACCAAACCAAGCCTGTGTGGAGAGCTGTGCCCAGGTGCCTATGGTTGATATACCATTCTAACTTGTGAAAATGTCACAGCAAGTAGGTGCACCCTCCATCTCATGGGACCCTTGGAAGCAACTGTTAGGACAAAGTGGTTGCCAAGGCAGTGACTTCATTCACTTCCTGAAGAAAGTTACCTCACATAACTTCCTTGGTGATGGAACTCTCTAAACTTGGGATTCAGGAAGCCAGGCAACCACAGCCAGTTCCAGTCCCAGTTCCAGTGGTCTCACTTGTTTGGGTAAACCAAGGACAGAGTCAGTCTTTCTTGGTACCTAGTTATGTGAGGATGGCCAAATGCTAGGAAAGCTAAGAAGAGGGGCCTTTCCTGAGAAAGAAGGTAGTGGCTCACCAGTGACTTTTGACAACTTCACAGAGTTGGCCAAGGAGACCAGAACTGAGACAGCACAGTGCATTTCGTGGAAATATAGTATGTCCCACCCATCATAGGACACTCCGGATAGTCACAGACCTACTTTGGGAAAGGTGGTGTCTTTTTGAGTGTGGGTGTGAGTTTGTGGTTTTGTCTCATGTTCTGAGAATATGTAGGAAAGGCGATTTGTTTGGTTTGGAGAGGACTGTATCTAGTATGTCCTCTGGCAAGGTGAGTGTTTCTATTACTGTGTATCCCACTCTCTCCGTGGTCTTAGTATTAGAAAAAGAATGCATCATGGATGTGTTCTGTCTAGTAGAAAGCTTCCCAGCATTCATACTGCCAATTTATGAATGGACTGCGACTAGCCTTATCAATGGGCAAAACCTACTATCTTTCTAAGTTCCTGTTTTCTTCCTGAATTCCGGACACTCTCCAGAATAGGCTCAAAGTTTTGTGTCCAAGCTATGTAGCACCTCCAAGCTCTGTCACATGGCCATGTACTGGATAGCTGAAGGGAAGTGGAGCATGTCAGAAAACTCAGATATCAGGAAACTCAGATACCAGGAAAGTCTCAGTGGAGAAACCCTGCTTTGGGCCATTTGCTTACCTATTTTTCTGTTGCCCTGAATGTAAGGAAAGTCTTTGGCTCAGGCCACCCCTTTGTGAAGCCTGAAGAAAACAGTATTCAAATGGAAATGAGTGGGCATCACCTGTGGCTCTTCGCTTAATTGCTTTGGAAATGGATGTGTTGAATCAGCCTCTTGGCGCTCGGTGAAGCTGGGGCTTAGATTGTCAGCTCCTGATGGATCTAAAGAAATATCCCATGTGTGCATCCATAAACAAAATTCAAAAAGATCAGTCATTGTGGATGAAGTCTCTCACCTTCCTCTGTTAGGTTCCTGACCTCCATCAAGTGTGATTATTGACCCTTGAGTAAAATGAGTTTTTCAAAGCCCTGCAGATGTGCTAGTGTTGTCTCATGACTACAAACCACATAAGAATCTATACCTGACAGTCAGTAGGCCTCAAATAGTAGAAGCAGAGCAGTATTAATGGCAGGCCTATTTGATCACTCCTGGTTGACAGGAAGAGTGTGCAGGCCACACTTACTTTAGGCAAATGAGGGGCAAAGAAGCTTATATTGGACACTGTCTTGAGCTGCGCCACTTATGGAAACCTCTAGCCAGAAGTTATGATGAATATCTATATGGAAGAAAATGAGGGCCATGTGGGAGTGTTTTGGTTATAATTGTGGTCATTTTTGTGGCAGTTGGAAGAGATGACTGGGTCCACCAGGGCTTCACTCTTGGGTGATTCCCCTTATAGACTGAGTTCTGGAACTGACCTCAGAGTAGTATTGCCATGAATTGAGTTGGGATTTTAGGAGGCCACGCATGAGATTCACCCTTGGAATCTGAAATCTAGTCCCAGGTTGGTTTTCCACAGAGCACTGTGAATCTCAGCCAGGATATCACATGATTTTATTATGAAAAACATGGAAGCCATAGTTGAGAGTCAAAACACACATGGACCTCACATTGTACAGTTCAATGGGCCTGGCTTCATGTGACCTTTTGGCCACTCTTTGGGAAGCCTTTCCTGTGAGTGTTCTCCAGAGATTTCATTGAAATGAACTTCCTCACCATTTAGTGGTTCCTGAATGAATTGAAACCCACAGTGCCTCCAACTTCATCCTTGAAAAATGGCTAGATGAATACCATCAAATTTTTGAAATTCCCATGACCAGGTGGCACTGGAGAAACTTTGGATGTCCTGTTGCTGATCATGAGTATACAATACAGTGCCTTGATTGACTGGGTTTCATGAAAATGTTGAAGAACAGTGATGCCAGTATGTTGGAGCCTCCTGAGTAGTGGGCCTAGAGTAGTGGTGTGCAGGTGTGTGATAAAACATCTGTGGTGGAGTCATGTGGACCTTCCATTGGCTTCCAAATAGCTTGTGACTGACATAGTGTAGCCAGCAGACCCTTATATGTAAATGCATCCTGTTATATGGAGAGTTTTCAGGGCAATGTTCAGAATCAGGTTGCTATGGTCAAGGGGCCAAGCTATGTGGGATAAAGGCCTGGTTGGTGCATTCTCTTGCAGACCCTGACACACCACACGTGACAGAACTCCCTCTAGCACTTTGTCCCAGTTGAAATCTTTGTATTTCACGAAGCAAATACCAAACTCCCAGTACAGCAGCAAGAAACACCACGAAAATTGGAGGATGATCAAATCGTTTCACAGTCCTCACAGGGAGACACATAGCCCCCAGTGGCCACAGTTTACCTACAAAGAGAGAATTCAGCACTGCTGTCTCATGTTCATTGGAAAATAAGAAACAAGATCCTTCACGTCACATAGATGCAGATCCAGCTTTAATTGTCTCACCACAAATGAAGATTAAGCTCCTGACAACAACATATATTTCAAGTGCCCAACCTCAGAGGCAGTTTCTCAAGAAGTCTTTAGGCCAGCAAAGCTCCATTTTTGTGGAGGGTTTACCCTGTCCATTACTTTTGTAAACTCCTCTACCACCTCCAAGTTTGTGAACAACTGAGCATATTGCATTCCATATATATATGCACAGATTTTCGAACTCTTCTCTTGTAATTGTGTCTTACTTGGGGCAAAGGTAATGTCAAGGCATTGTTCTGGATAAGAGTGGGAAGATTTTTCAAAGCACATAATTACATACACATTGGATACCTTTTCCAATTTTCCATTGGAAATACTGAATCCCTGACACTAACCCTTAGCCTACTAGACTCTGACTACTTATCCTAATATGATGGAGAATAATAATCCAAACAGAATAGAAATACAAGCAGTTCAGAGGAGGCATGGTGTATAGTTGAATTTGCCTTTTGCATTATGTAGTGTAGGAGTTATAAATCTAGTCAACTTTTGTAGAAATTGTTCTCCATGTGTTTTTAAAGTTAACAAATATGTGAATTCCTGTCTCCCTTTCTCTGTAGCCTATTTGCACATGTATTTTTATATGCACATATAGAATCCTACAAGGTACAACACGTACATTCTTGTGAGGTGGTTGACTTGGCAGATACACATTGTGAGAAGAGATCACTTCTCCTAAATGCTGTTGGAAGTTAAAATTCGAACTCTGTGTGAGCTTCCTAGTTTAACAACATTATACATAAATCCATGTTCAGTAAAATGAATATTTTTGAATCTGTGGATGATATATATTTCATGGTGAATTTCAATTGGCATATATATTGCTAATTTTTAATGTCTGTGTGCATGTGTGTGTGTATGTGTGTGTGTGTGTGTATATATATATATATATATATATATATATATATACAAACTTTCCAGATTTTTCAAAATATGAAATACATGTGTCTTTTTATACATTTCCTAAATTCATTCATATTCATATATGTGAATTTATAATCAACTTTTCACAAGATTATCGTCAGAAATATTCATCCACCTGAAATATGTATTTGTTTCCTAGTACTGAAAACTATCTTCAGTGAATGGTGCCTACAAATCCTAAAATTAATACAGTAACTGACCCAGGTTAACATCAATGCAAATTGATTCCTATGGGACATGATGTGTATTTTGACGTTCATTTTTATTCAAAACTGGTACATTACTATTTCTTCCGTTTATGCACATAATAGGATATATATTTCATCCACAAGTTCGCTAATTTAGAGGCATTTGTTTCACTTTCAATCACTTCCTGCTTCAGAACACATGTATTTTTTCATGGTTCTTGACTGGTCTTTTCATGAGACTTCTTTCGAAACACATTATTTTTGATTTCCATAATCACTTTTGAAGAAAAACTCACACACCTTTCATGATAAACCATAACCTTAATTTTACTATTAGATGTATAACTAGTTGGAATGAATGTATGTATATCATTATAAGATTTCTTATATATTTTAAGATATGAATCCAATGCATTATTTAAAGTGGACCAGTTATATTATTTATTAACAGTATGGTCTATTCATGCATTAGCTCTATATTCATAGACACAAGGTACACCTCTTTGTACCCCCAATACTAACTTATTAATCTTCAAAATATTGCTCCCAGAAATGATGGAAAAATTACTCATGTAACCTGATCTACATATACATTTTATCACAGTAATATTCTGCAGACAAAATGCAAGGTTCACACTTATTATTGTACCAAAGCCTAAATTGAAAATGAACATGGATTACTAAACACAGCCATGTCCAGGTTGCCTAATGCTCTCAAATATCAATCCAATTAGTGACTACATATTGGTTTCTTCCTAAGATCATATATTCAAATTCAACCCTGTTGAAAATGTCTAATCCTATCACCCACTTTATATTTTGCCTTATTTCATAATATCTCTATTGATATCTGTTTTCCTACATATTTTCTCCGGTTCACTATTGTGACTGACTCTTCACACTCTAAACAAAATCCTATTGATAAAGAATATTTTTTTTCCAAAACCTATACTCATTCTTCTTCCTAAACCTAACAACTATCTTCCTAATCCTACTGACTATCCCTTTTTGACTGAATGTTCTTTTCTACACCCAATCATCAAAGTAAACACTGGGCGAGCTTCGGAGGAAGAGACCACCAAAAGACTATCTCATGCAACAGCAAAGGGTTTATAGGGGGTCAGCATGCAGGGGATCGGAGCTCACTTGAATAGAGCAGAGAGCCCTGAGAAGAGCTTAAGCAGAGCTTATATACTTTCTTTGGGGAGGTCAGGGAGTGAAGTTTATTGATGGGTGAGGGAGAGTGGGCGGTTTGCATTCAACCGGGTGAGGGAGTACATTCTGCAGTTTGGCATTTGGGGACAGGACATTCTGGGAACAAGATTAGCAAACACTTCTCAAGATTTCAACAGTGTTTTGTTAAGCATACAGAAAAAAAGTGACAAGTACCTATTTTATTAATCTTTCATTCCCCACTTCTTCTTCTAGCTACTTTTAATCATAAAAGTGATCATTGTGGGGTGTCACATTCTATGTCTGCTAGTGGGGTATTACCATGAGTTTAACTTGTCCAATTTGAGCTTAGAGAAAAGAAATTACACGGTTGAGCAAACAGGGTTTTATAGTTAGCAAAAATATGGAGATTATTATCGGACAGGCCAGGGTTGATAAAAAAGTAGTCAAACAGGGGGACTATGTGAACCAAGACTCAAACCACTTTTTTTGGTCCTCTCACTCTCTCATTGACACTCTTCATGGTGTCTTTTTAATTTAATCATATTTTTTTTTACAACTCCATTATGCTCGGAATAAACACAACATTCTTCCCAGGAAGTGACAAATACCTATTTTATTAACCTTTCACTTCCGACTATCCCTTTTTGACTGGATGTTCTCTTCGACATTCAATCATCCAAGGTACAAGGTCCTATGCCATTGTATATTGATTAATCTGACAAATCTGTGCAGAACCTAATTCAAATCTAAGTATTCCAATCAAGGGCAAAATGCTCTTTTGGGCTTCAAATCTTACCTAGACTTCTGTTTTCATACATAAATTTCACCTATATATTCTCATACATATTGCAGGTTCCCAATACCATTATTCATCCAGCAGAATTATTCCTAACCCAAATCACACATGTTATTAACCCTAACCATACACTGTTCCCTCAATCTAACATTACAGAACAGCAGGGACAGAGTTGGTCTTACAATACAGGAATGTAGTGGATCTTCCACCTGCTGAAAACCTCAAAGGTCCATGCAGAAATGATCCCTGGAGAACATGTAGGCAACTATGAAGAACGTGAGAGAGCAAAAGTCATCTTCCATGGAAAACAACCTGGTAAGGATGAAGGGTTGTGTCTCATTCACCCTCTCTCCTTAATGTAGAAAAGATGGACCAACAAAGGCCTTTGTGGAGAGCTGTTCCCGGGTTCCTATGGTTGAGATACCAATCTAACTTGTGAAAGTGTCAGAGGAAGTATGGAAGCAACTGTTCGGAAAAAGTGGTTGCTAAGGCAGTGACGTCATTCAGTTTCTGAAGGAAGTGACCTCACCTCACTTCCTTGGTGATGGAACTCTCTGAACTTGGGATCCAGGAAGCCAGGCATCCAGAACCAGTCCCAGTCCCAGTACAGTGGGATCACTTGTTTGGATTTACCAAGGACAGAGTAAGTCTTTTTTGGTACCTACTGATATGAGGATGGCCAAATGCCAGGAAATTTTGAAGACTGGCCTTTCCAGAGAAAGCAAGAAGTGGCTCACCGCGGGCCCCTGATATTTCACAGAGTTGGCCATGGAGACCAGATCTGAGACAGGACAGGCCATTTCTGGGGAACATAGTATGGCCCACCAGTCAGAGGACACTCTGGATAGTCACAGACTTACTTTGGGGAAGGAGGTGCCTTTTTCAGTGTGGGTGTGAGTTTGTGGTTTTGTCTTATGTTCTGAGAATAGGTAGGAAAGGCGGCTTGCTTGGTTTGGAGTGGAATGTTTCTAGAAAGTCTTTTGACAAGGCGAGTGTTTCTATGTCTGTGTATCCCACTGTGTCCGTGGTTGTAGACATTAGAAAAGAGAATGCATCAATGGATGTGTCCTGTCTAGTAGAAAGCTTCCCAGCATTCATCCTACCCATTTTAGGAATGGACTGCAGGTTGCCTTATCGATGGACAACATGTACTGTCTTCCTAAGTTCCTGTTTTCTTCCTGAATTCTGGCCACCTTCCACAATAGGCTCATGGTTTTGTGTCCAAAATATGTACCACCTCCAAACTCTGTGACGTGGCCATGTAATCCATAGCTGAAGGGAATGGCAAGCATCTCAGAAAACTCAGATATCAGTGTGACCAGGAAAGTCTCAGTAGAGAAACCCTGCTTTGGGCCTTTTGCTTACCTATTGTTCTGTTGCCCTGAATGTCAGGAAGGTCTTTGCCTCAGGCCACCCTTTGTGATGCCTGAAGAAAACAGTTTTAAAATGGAAAGGAATGGGCATCACCAGTGGCTCTTTGCTTAATTACTTTGGAAAGGGATGTGTCTGAATCAGCCTCTTGGCCCTGTGTGAGGCTGTGGCTTAGATTATCAGCATCGGATGGATCTAAAGAAAGAACCAATGTGTGCATCCAAAACCAAAATGGCAAAAAATCAGTCATTGTGGGTGAAGTCTCTTGCCTTCCTGTGTTTGGTTCTTGACCTCCATCAAGGGAGTATTGGGATTTTTTGTGTCAAATGAGTTCTTCCAATCCCTGCAAAGGTGCTTGGGTTTAATAATGACTCCAAATCACATACTATACCTGATAGTCAGTAGGCCTCAAATTGGAGAAGTAGAGCAGTATTAATGGCAGAACTATGTGATCAATCCTGGTTCACAGGAAGGGTGTCCAGGCCACCCTGAATTTAGGTAAATGAGGAGAAGGGAGCTTATTATGGACACTCTATTGGGCTGTGCCATTTAAGGAAACCTCCAGCCAGAGATTATGATGAGTGACTATATGGAAGTAGATGAGGGCCATGTGGGATTTTTTTGATTATAATTGTGGTAACTTGTGTGGCTTTTGGAAGAGATGACTGTGTTCACCTGGGCTTTAACACTGGCGTGATTCTCCTAGAAGACTGAGTTCTGTAACTGACTTCAGAGTAGTAATTGCTTTGGAAATGGATATGTTTTAATCAGCCTCTTGGCCCTGTTTGAGGCTGTGGCTTAGATTATCAGCACCAGATGGATCTAAAGAAAGATCCCTTGTGTGCATCCAAAACCAAAATGGCCAAAAGAGCAGTAATTGTCTATGAACTCTCTCGCCTTCCTCTGTAAGGTTCTGAAAGAATAAAAGAAATTGAAATTGAAATGTAAAGAACCAGGTTTTGTAAAGTTTCCAAGCTGCACTCAGCACCTGAAATTTCTGTGGCAGTTAAGACAATTCCCGGATTTGCACATTAGATGTGTGTTGAAATCTTCCCTGAGGACCTAGTTACTTAACAGCCCCTTCCCAGAAACCATGCAGCTCACCACGTATACATCACAGTGCATCCACCAATCAATTTAAATGTATACCCCTTCTTACGGCTGACCAATCACCCCCTGCCCAACCTGTTCCCGCCAATGAATGTGCTAATCATGTTTTAGAGTTGTTATTTGATTTTCCCGCGGTATATGATGATTTGCTAAAGAGGCTATGATGTATGTAAAGTCCCTGCCCTCTCTAAAGAATGTATATAAACTCCACTCAAGTGGTTCTCGGGGCTCTTTGTTCTTTGTTCCTCTGAAGTGAGCCCTGAGCTCCAGCATGCTATACCCCCAATAAACCCTTTGGTGTTGCATGAGAAAGCCTGTTGGTGGTCTTTTCCTCCGATGTTCGCCCCACCTTTTCATCTGGAGGTCCCAGGTGAGATATCCGGAGCAGTGGATGAAAGACCCCAAGGGACTCCTCTCGGGGTAAGAAAGGCGCCTCTTTCTGGTTTCGGGTTTCAGGTTAGGGCTTGGCAAAGTGGCTGTCGGTGAAGAGCATTAGCTCTCTCTGACAGTGGGTGGCAGACGTGTCACAGAGCTACTGGCCACGTCCCTGGGGGACACTCCAGAGGACGAGGGAAATCAAGGAATATTAGTTTCCTCAACTCGGTTATATTTTGCTTCAGGATTCGGTTTGCCAGCCCATCAGGTTTTGCTGGCTACACAGTTTTGTTCATTGTCCCGAACTCATGTTGAGTTTACTGTCTGTCTTTATTGTCTAACCCATCAGGTTTTGCCAGTTACTGAGTTCTAATATTTGTCTTGGACCCATGTTAAACGTTTACTGTTTGTCTTTGTTTGTGTTGCGTTTGTGTCTTCACTGTCTCTTTTTGAGTAACTCCCATTATGGGACAAAGCACTTTCACGCTTCTGTCCCTGACCCTTGATCATTGGACTGATGTCCGCTCAAGGGCCAAGAATCATTATTTTTCAGTTAAATGTCAGACCTGGCAGACTCTCTGTGCTTCAGAATTGCCCATCCTCAAAGTCGGGTGGCCCCCAGAAGGATCCTTCTACTTCAATCTAATCCAAAAAGTCAGAGATATTGTCTTTCAGCCGGGACCACGTGGCCACCCAGATCAACAGCCATATACCCCTTCCCCAGGATCCTATCATTCAAACCTTCCGTTCCCTCCCCATCTTCCCCCCATTCTTCCTGAGTCACAAGACTGGACAATCCTCCCCCTCCTTATCCTCTGCCCTCGCTCCCCAACCCCCAACACATTCCAGATGATTCTCCCGCCACTGACTCAGCCTCTCCGCCACTAGAGGCAATTGGGCCAGACCCAAGCCCTCCAAGGGACTTCTCCGCAGCAGCAGCAGCCCCTCCTTTTCTGGTGGAAGCTGGGCCACCTAAAGAAACCCGCCAGCTACGGAAAATAGAAAACTCAGAAGCCACTGTGATGCTCCCTCTTCATCCTTATGGGCCCATGAACCGACCAAACTGGGATCCCAACACCTTTGAAGGTTGGTAGCATCTTTCCACTTATCACAGGGCTCTAATGGCGGGGCTCCGAGTGGCCGCCAGAGGGCCGACTAATTTGGCCATGGTAAGAGAGATAATCCAAGGTCCTAATGAGTCTCCCTCTATGATTCTGGAGAGAATTATGGAAGCATATAGGAAATATACTTCTTTTGATCCTCAGGCAGAGGACGAAAAAACATGTGTTGCAATGGCCTTTATCCAGTTTTGATTCTGACTCCTTAATGTGTTCGACTACATGATTGGTTGCCTTAGGTGGCGTAATCAGGGTGCGGCCAACAGTCATCCACCCTGTGGGTCTTGCTGAGGTTGTCCGAGCATAGAGAGCAAACTCAACATAGCCCCAACGTTTGGCCTTGGGGTCAGGTATATCTGAAGTATACGATCCATTGTTATCGGATGAAGAGCCTTTATGCCACTTTAGGTAACTAGAAGTCAACCCTTCAGAGTAGCCAAGTGAGTGGTAAGAACAGCTACCACGTTCATCATGGAACCTGCATGACCAATAGGGACACCCATTATATATCTCAGGCCACCAATGACAATAGTCTTTGGTTTGATTAAAAAGGAAGCAAATGAAAGGCCAGTTCCAGCTACCAGGGACGAAGGTCCTTGAAGGTGACAATTTTAGGGAAATAGAGGTGCAGTTGTGGATGAAGCAAGTAGTTGCATCCACTGCGCGGACCTTCTGCATGCCATGTTCTGAGTATCGTTCCCGAAGAGTGAATAAATACATGGTAGGTTAGGAGGGTAAAGACAAGTCCCAACAGAGCACAGAAAAAAAGCAGAGCACAAAAAACAAGCAGTTAGAGAAGACTAGGGTGTTGGGAGAGCTCATTGTGCCTTCTTTAAGAGGAATTGGGCTGCAGGGAACACCATGTGAGCCGCAACTTAAATGGATGAGATGGGTGTGGAAAGCAGGATTAAAGGGGAGCTTCAGGAGGTGATTCTTGGAGTTCCTCTGGCATGGTCCTGTCGTCAGCAGGTGGGGCCTCCTGGTGATATCGTTTCAACCTAGAAATGGGAATCCAGGGAGTGAGACAGTTGTCTGGTAAGGAGAGTTTGGCGGCGGTGGGGGTACAGAGAATGAAAGGATAGGGGCTTTCCCATTTTGGTGCAAGAGTCCCTTTCTCCTCTGGGGTATTATAATAGACTAGACTCCCAGGTGTTAAGGGAGGAGTGTTTGGAGTGGAGACTGGGTCCGGAGGAAGCCAGTTCTGACATTTCCAGTGTTCAGAGCGGAGTTGAAACAAGAGAGGCAAAGACAAATCTCGGGTGAGAGGTCCTTGTGAAGTGACCAACCCAGAGGGTATAAGAGGTCTTCCATACATTATCTCAAAGGGAGACAGTAAAGATGGTTTCTTAGGGAGAGCTCTGATTCGAAGCAAAGCAAAGGGAAGGATTTTGACCCAGTCTAAGTTTAATTCCATTGTCAATTTGGTAAGGACTTCCTTCAGAGTGTGATTTACCCTTTCCACTTTCCCTGAAGCCTGGGGGTAATATGGACAGTGGAAATGCCACTTGAAGGAGAGGGCTTGAGAGACCTTTTGTGTGATCCTAGAAATAATCTCAGGGCCATTGTCATATTGTAGGGAAGTGGGCATACAAAACCTAGGGATGATGTCTGTCAGTTAGATTGAAGCTACAGTGGAAGCCTTTTTATTGGAAGTGGGAAATGCCTCAACCCAAACAGAGAAAGTGTCCACAAAGACAAGGAGGTATTTAGTGTGCCATACTGTGGGCATGTTGGTGAAGTCTACTTGCCAGTCAGCAATGGGAATGTGTCCCTGGGCTTGGTGGAAAGGGAAAGGTTTGGGCCTTAAAGGAATATGAGGTTTGGTCCGCTGACAGATCTGACAATTAGAGGCTATATTCTCTATCATGGCTATGTCAGAAGGGTTGAGGGAGAAGAAGCTCTGTAAAAAAAGGGTCAAAGACTGAGAATTGGAATGGTGTAGAGTATGAAGGAACTTGAAAAGATCCTTGTTCTTACTGGAAGAAGTAGGGGCTTCAGATGAGCTGTCTAAAGTGGCCATAATATGTACCCCATAGGGGCCATAATTGGAAGTGGTAGCACGCATTCGTGGCGCCTGGTCAGCTTTGGCATTGCCCTCAGTGATAAGAGAGCCATCCTTCTGATGGGACCTACAATGGACAACTCCCAACTGGGTGGGTAAGTGGGAGGCCTCCATCAGATTGGTTATAAGAGCCGAATTAGTGATCGCATTACCTTTGGTGGTAAGTAGGCGTCGCTCCCTTCATATTGAAGCATGGGATAATAAGATCTGGAAGACATATTTTGAATCAGTATAGAGGGTGAGGGATTTGCCTTGTGCTAGAAGGCAGGCACGAGTGGCTGCTATAAGTTCAATCTGCTGGTTGGTAGTTCCTGAAGGCAAAGCTTTGGCGTCTATAATCTCAGTGGCTGAAACTACAGCATATCCAGAGTAATGAGTGCCGTTCTACCTAAAGGAACTGCTGTCAGTAAACCAGATAAGGTCAGGCTTGGTGAGTGGTTCCTCAGAAATGGAAGAATGACAGGGGAGGAAATCTTCTAAGGTTTCCAAGCAATTATGAGTTGGTGTGTTAGACGTGGGAGTCATTGGGAGCAGTGAGGGAAGGATCAGTGCAGAGCAGGGGAGGAAAGTAATATTAGGGTTTTCCAGAAAGGAAGTGAGGAGCGACAGAACCCTGGATGGAGGAAGGGTTTGAAGGCCCTTATAAGCTGAAAGATCTTTCAAGTGATGTGGGGAGTGGATAGTTCAAGGTGCCCCAAAACTCAGCTTAGAGGCTTCTTTGTGTAAAATTTGTCCAGCAACCAGAGCTCTTAAGCAAGGGGCTCACCCACGGATGGTAGAGTCTAGTTTCTTGGAAAATATGCCACAGGTGCAAATGTAGGCCCATAGTTTCGACCTAAGACCCTAAGTGCTTGCCCCCCTTTTTCATGGACATATAGATGAAATGGTCTTGAAAGATCAGGAAGGTGAAGGGCAGGTGCCTTTAAGAGGAGTTGCTGAAACCTGCGGAAGTGGTAGATGGGGGAGGAGACAAGAGATTCACTAGGGGGTCCATTTGCTTGGTCATACAGGGGTTTGGATAGAAGAGAATAATTTGGGATCCAGGCCCTAAAATAACCTGCTAATCCTAAGAATGATAGTATTTTGGCTTTCATATGGGGCACTGGAAGATCAGAGAGGAGTTGCCTCCTATCCAGTGTTATTTCCTTTTTCCCGGGTCTAAGGCAAAAACCAAGAGAGGTGACAGAAGAATGGGAAACCTGGGCCTTGTGGGGAGACTCCCTATATCCCTTGTCTGCTAGGAAATTAAGAAGCTGAGCGGTGTGGGATTGAGAGTGTTCCCAGAGGGACTACATAGAAGAAGGTCATTGACATATGGAAGGAGAATAGTGTCAGGACAGGTCGGGTGAAAGGATGTGAGGTCCTGGGCAAGAACTTGGCCAAAGAGATGGGGGCTATCCCTGAATCCCTGTGGGAGGACAGTCCAGGAAAGCTGATGAGAATGGTGGATGTGAGAGTCAGTCCATGTAAAAGCAAAGATATTCTGAGATTCTGAGAACAAGGGAATAGAAAAGAATGCATCTTTTAAACCTAGGACCGAGAAGTGGGTAGTAGTGGCAGGGATCTGAGAGAGGAGGGTGTAAGGGTTGGGCACTAGTGGGTGGATGGGGACCACAGAGGAGTTGACAAGGAGAAGGTCTTGAACCAGCCTGTAGGACACTTTAGGTTTCTTAAGTGCCAGAATGGGGGTGTTGAAAGGAGAGTGTGTAGGCCTAAGATACCCCTTTCGTAATAAATCCTGGATGATGGGTTCTAATTCGAGGAGGGCTGTGGTTGTGAGTGGATATTGTGATTGACTAATATATCTTGAAGGGTCCCGTAAGACAATATGAATAGGACTGCATTTAGCCATAAGGGGTGTAGTTGTGTCCCAAACCTCAGGCTTAACTGGTTTAGAGAGTCATGGGAGAGTGCATTAAGGAGGTGTATCTGCCCCTAGGAACATCATGAGGAAATGAGAGGTAGGAGAGGTGTGGGGTGATATGTGAATGCTGACTTTTAATAGTGAGAGTATGTCCCTTCCCAGAAGGGGAATGGGGCAATGGCTCATAACGAGAAAGAAGTGAGTGAAGGACAAAAGGGATCCCTGCATATAACATGATGGGGGGGTTTGAGGGAAAATCTGTTTACCTCCTACCCTGACAATAGGAGTTTTTGAGGGTGTGGTAGAACCCCATACTCCCTTAAGACCGAAAAAGTGGCACCAGTATCCAAGAGGAAGGTAATGAAGCATCCATCCACCAGGAAGGTAAACCTAGGCTCTTGATTCTTGATGGTCATAGTCTGGAGGGAAAGCCCAGGGATCCGTCAATCCTCCGCTGCTAAGCCCAAGAAAGGCTGTGGTTGCCTGGCGGCTGACCAACCTCCCTTTCGGGTTGTTGGGCAGTCTGCCCCCCAGTGTCCCCTTTGATGGCATTTTGGGCAGGGGTTGTATGGTGTCCTCAGTGAAGGACAATCCCTGGCCCAAGGTCCCTCCTTACCACATTTGAAGCAAGCTCCCGGGGGTGTCATATTGGGATGGCGTGGTGATGGCATTCTCTGAATGACCTGGGCCAACATTTGGAACTTGGCATTTTCAGCCCTCTGCCTACGGCATTCACTTTCATCCTCTCTATCATAAAAAACCTTGAAAGCGACAGCGAGGATTTTAGTCTAAGGAGTAGCAGGGCCCTGTTCAAGCTTTTTAAGCTTGGCTTTAATGTCAGGGTAGCTTTGGGCCAGAACATATTTCATTAAGACATGACGGCCATCAGGGGTTTCTGGGTTGAGGTTTGTGTACTGTTAAAGGGCCTTGGTTAGTCTATCCAGGAATTCTGAAGGTGTTTCCTCCTTCCTTTGAATGACCTCCTGCACCTTTTTAAAGTTAACAGCCTTGCGGATGGCCTTTTTCAGGCCCGCCAAGAGGCAGGATGTAAAAAGGTCACTAGACTGTAAGCCTTCAGGGGTGTTGTAATCCCATAGGGGATCCTGCTCTGGGACAGCATGAGGGCCTGTGGGGTGGTTAGGATTGGTCCTATGATTTTCATCAGCATGGGCTTGGGCTAGCTCCCAGACCCATTGACTTTCCTCAGAGAGAAGTGTATTGGCCAAGAGCATGTAGATGTCATGATGAGTGAGACTATATGCTTGCAGGACCCATTGAAACTCCCGAATGTAAGTGGTGGGGTCAGTGGTGAATGAGCCTAACTTCCTCTCTAGCTGAGTAATGTCCGACATGGAGAAGGGCACTTGGACTCTGATGACACCCTCGGGACCAGCTACCTCACAAAGGGGTGCGATTGTCTTGGGGGTGGGAAGGAGTCCCTTAGACCTGGTAACAGGAGGACTGAAAGAGGCAGGAGGCGGACAGGAAGGAGAGGGAGGGGCAGGGAGTGTCTCTTTGGAAGAGGAGGAGGTGGAGCAGGCAGAAGAGGGCGGAGGGGAGGAGGATGAAATGGAAGGCTGAGGATCCCTGGAATCAGGCAGAGGAAGAGGAGGGTATAGTGGGAGAGAAGGTGCAGATAGGACTGGGGGATAAGGTGGGGGTTCATCTGCTGGGTTGAATGAGGAAGAATCTGTGAAGTCAGGAGTAGACGTAGGGGAAGAGAAGGGTTTGCAAACAAGGAGGACCTGAGAGGGAGGGCAGGAGGAGCAGCGACAGGGTGCTGTGTGAGAAGGCTAAAACCTTAAATGCAGGGAATCTCACTCCACTTTTTCAGATGCTGGCAGTAGTTAAAAAGGTCGAAGATGAAGTTTGGATGTAAGGAGCCTTCTGGAGGCCAATGATTGCCATTATCCAGTGGATATGTAGGCCAATCTTGGGTACAGAATTTGATTAGAAGTTTGGGCTTGATGTCTGGTGTGAGGGAGAGTGTGGCCAGATTTTTTAGTAGACATTTGAGAGGTGAGGCTTCAGGTACAGATAAAGAGGTGCCCATAGTCACAGGGAGAGAAGGAAGACAGACAGACAGAGAGAGAGAGAGAGAGAGAGAGAGAGAGAGAGAGAGAGAATAAGAGTAAGGGAGAGAGACAAAGAGAAAACCCGGGCTGGAACGGCTTTCAGGAAGCTCAGGGCGAACGGGGGTCAGGTGGGCGTCCCCAAAATGACCAGCCGTCATGAGGAAATACAGAGGGCACTACCTGGGCGTCACCAGTGAAGTGCGATCTGTGAGACCCAATGGGTTCGGAGCCACGGGCAACCTGACGTCAGGAAAGTTTTTGAACGCAGCGGAAAAAGTCAGTAATGAAAACAGAACTCCGGTTCCGGCAGAATGTAGTTCCAGGACGGGAGTTCAGTTTTCCCCGAGCAGAGAGGCAGCTTCAGCCAGTCACAGCAGCCCCGCAGCAAACAGCAACTCTATCCAGCAGCGGCAGCGGCAGCAGAGGAGAAAAAAACCACAGAGCCTCTTGGGTAAACTCAGAAGCCTCACACCCCAAAGGAAAACGGATCACCAGAGGGTCCACTGCGACCAGTAAAGGTCTTAGTGGCAGGAATTTCCTGCCCCCTACAGGGCGTCGAGAGTGGGCCGGAAGATCAAGGTCACAAAACCAGTGGTAGCCCGAAGGGAGTTGCAGAGCCAGGGTCAGGGGAGGCTTACATATATCAGATCTGTGGTGGGTGCAGGAAGCTGGCTGTCTCCGGGGGAGCAGGGGACGGGGCTCTTGTTAGAAAGAGCTCACCCATATCCTCACATGGGGCACCAGAATGAAAGAACTTCCCACGCAAAGGCACTTCGCTGGGAGAATTCCAATTTTATTGCAAAAAGCTGTGTGCTTATATAGAACTAAGGGGAAGATGGAAGGGCTTAGATAAATGGCAGGCAAACCGTTTATTGGTTAGTTCTTTCAGATATCAGCTCTGGAGCCCAGGAATTAGTTCTTATTGGGGCTAAGGTTCCCCACCAGCGAGATTTCAAATTGGCGCCAGCGGGAGAGTTCACACGGGTGGGAACATTTGGCACCACTGTAGAAAAAAGAAGGTAGGAAGAAGAAGTCCTTAGGCACCATGTTGGGGTTTTTCTCTGGGGTATGGCTGCCGTTTATACTTTTCCCAACAATGAGTATACCAGACAGTGCCTTGATTGACTGGTTTTCATGAAAATGGTGTTTAACAGAGATGCCAGAAAGTTGGATCCTGCTGAGTAGTGGGCCTAGAGCAATGGTGGGCAGGTGTGTGATAAAACATCTGTGGTGGGGCCATGTAGATCTTTCATTGGATTCCAAATGGCTTGTGACTGACATGGTGAAGCCAGCAGACCCTTATATGTAAAGGCACCTTGTTACATAGAGAGGTTTCAGGACATTGTTCAGAATCAGGTTGCTATGGTCAAGGGGGAAAGCTATGTGGGATAGAGGCCTGGTTCTTGTATTCTCCTGCAGACCCTGACCCACCACACGTGACAGAAATCCCTCCTGCACTGTGTCCCCGTTGAACTCCTTGTATTTCATGAAGCAAATACCAAACTCCCAGTGCAGCAGCAAGAAACACCATGAAAATAGAGGATGACTATATGGATTCAACGTCCACACAGGGAGACATTCAGCCCCCAGGGGCCACAGTTTACCTACAATGGAAAATTCAGCACTGCTATCTCATGTTCATTGCAAAATAAGAAACCATGTCCTCCAGGTCACATTGATGCAGACCCAGCTTTTATGGTCTCACTAGAAAGGAAGCTAAAGCTCCTGACAACAACATATATTTCAAGTGCCCAACCTCACAGGCAGTTTCTCAAGAAGTCTCTAGGCCAGCAGACCTTCAAGTTTTTGGAGGGTTTACCCTGTCCCTTACTTTTGGAAACTCCTCTACCACTTCCAAGGTTGTGAACTTCTGATCATATTCCATTCTAGATATGTATTCACGGATTTTCTAACTTTTCTCCTCTGATTGTGTCATACTTGGGCCGTAGGTGTTGTCAAGGCATTGTTCTGGATGAGAGTGGGAAGATTTTGGTGTAGCACATATTTACATACATTTTTCAATTTTCCATTCAAAATACTGAATCCCTGACACTAACACA
This sequence comes from Callospermophilus lateralis, assembly GCF_048772815.1. Taxonomy (NCBI): domain Eukaryota; kingdom Metazoa; phylum Chordata; class Mammalia; order Rodentia; family Sciuridae; genus Callospermophilus; species Callospermophilus lateralis. Next base: position 293,482 of record NW_027512150.1, read on the forward strand.
TACCCTACTAGACTCTGACTACTAATCCTAATATGATGGAGAAAAATAACCCAAACAGAATAGAAATACAAGCGGTTGAGAGGAGGCATGGCGTATAGTTGGTCTTGCCTTTTGCATGATATAGGGTAAGAGTTATAAATCTTGTTAATTTTTTTTTGAAATGGTTCTCCATGTGTTTTTAAAGTTAACACATATGTGAATTTCTGTCTCCCTTTTTCTGTAGCCAATTCAGCACATGTATTTTTATATGCACATATAAAATCCTACCTGGTATCACACGTACATTTTTGTGAGGTGGCTAACTTGGGAGATACAAAGTATGAGAAGAGATGACTCCTCCTAAATGTTTTTGGAACTGAAAATTCAAACTATGAGTGAGCTTCTTAGTTGAAAAACATTATACATAAATCCATGTTCAGTAAAATTAATATTTTTGGATCTGTGAATGATATATATTTCATGATGAATTTTGATTGGCATATATATTGCTACTTTCTAATGTATCTGTGTGATATATATATTTTCAAAATATGAAATATATGTGTCTTATTATACACTCCCTAAATAATTCACTCATGTTCATGTATGTGCTTTTATAATCAACTTTTCATAAGATTGTTTTTAGAAATATTCATCCACCTGAAATACATATTTATTTCCTAGTACTGAAAACTCACTTCAGTGAATGGTGCAAACAAAGCCTTATATTTCTACAGTAACTGACCCAATTTAACATCAATGAAAGTAGATTTCTATGGGACATGATGTGTATTTTGATGTTCATTTTAATTCAACACTGGTACATTACTATTTCTTCAGTTTTTATACATCGTAGAATATACATTTCATCCACAAGTTCACAAATTGAAAGACATTTGTAACACATTCAATCACTTCCTGCTTCAGAACACATGTATTCCTCCTTGTTTTTGACTGGTTATTTCATGAGACTTCTTTCCAAACACATTATTTTCGATTTCCATAATCAATTTTGAAGCAAAACTCACACACATTTTATGATAAACTACAACCCTAATATTACCATTAGATATATAACTGGTTGGAATGAATGTATGTATATCAATATAAGATTTCCTGTGTATTTTGGGATATCAATTTATTCCAATTTCTAAATTTGGAAACAGTTATATTATTTATTCACAGTATGGTCTATTCATGCATTCTCTCTATATTCATACACACATGGTACACCTATTTGTGCCCCCAATACTAATTTATATCTCTTCAAAATATTGCTCTCAGAAATGGTGCAACAAATACTCATGTCACCTGATCTACATATACATTTTATCACAGTAATATTCTGGCCACAAAATGCAAAGTCACACTTACGACTGTACCAAAGCCTAAATGGAATATGAGTATGGATTATGAAAATCACCCATGTCCAGGTTGCCTAATGCTCTCAAATGTCAATCCTATTGGTGACTACATATTTGTTTCTTCCTAAGATTATTTATTCAAACTCAAGCCTGTCGAAAATGTCTAATCCTATCAATCACTTTATCATTTGCTGATTTTCTAATGTCTCTATTGATATCTGCTTTCCTACATATTTTCCCCAGTTCATCATTGTGACTGACTCTTCACATGTGCTGACATTTACATTTTCTCTCTACCCAAAACCCTATTGCTAAAGAACTTTTTGTCCAAATCATATACTCACTCTTTTTCCTAATCCTACCAACTATCTTCCTAATCCTACGAACTATCCTTTTTTGACTGGATGTTCTCTTTGACATTCAATCATCCAAGGTACAAGGTCCTATGCCATTGTGTATAGATTTATCTGAGACACATGTGCAGAACATAATTCAAACCTAAGTATCCCAATCAAGGATCCAAAGCCCTTCTGGGCTTCAAATCTTACCTAGATTTCGGTTTTCATAAATATATTTCCCCTCTATATATTCTAATAAATATTGCAGGTTCCCAATAACATTATTCATCCAGCAGAATGATTCCTAAGCCAAATCAAACATGTTATTAACCCTAACCACACTCTGTTCCCTCAATCTAACTTTACAGAAAAGCAGGGACAGAGTTGGTCTTACAATACAGGAATGTAAGAAATCTTCCACCTGCTGAGAAATGAAAAGGTCCATGCAGAAATGAACCCTGGGGAAGCTATAGGAAGCTATGAAGGACCTGAGAGAGCAAAAGTCATCTTCCACGACAAACAACCTGGTCAGGATGAAGGGGTGTGTCTGAAGCAGTCTCTCTTTTCTTAATGTAGAGAAGATGGACAATACCAGGCCTGTGTGGAGAGCTGTTCCCGGGTGCCTATGTTTGATATACCATTCAAACTTGTGAAAGTGTCACAGGAAGTAGGGGCAGCCTCCATCAATTGGGACACTTGGAAGCAACTATTAGGACAAAGTGGTTGCCAAGGCAGTGACCTCATTCAGTTCCTGAAGGAAGTGACCTACATCACTTTCTTGGTGATGGAACTCTCTGAACTAGGGATCCAGGAAGACAGGCACCCAGAGGCAGTCCCAGTCCCAGTCCCAGTGGCCTCACATATTTGGATTTACCAAGGACAGAATCAGTCTTTCTTGGTAACTACTGATGTGAGGATGGCCAAATGCCAGGAAGGTCTGAAGAGGGGACTTTCCTGAGTAAGCAGGTAGTGTCTCACCACTGGCACCTTACAACTTCAAAGTGTTGGCCAAGGAGTCCACATCTGACATAGGACAGTCCATTTTGGAGTAACATACTATGGCCCATCAGTCAGAGGACACTCCGGATAGTCATAGACCTACTTGGGGGAAGGAGGTGACTTTTTGGGTGTGGGTGTGAGTTTGTGGTTTTGTCTCATGATCTGAGAATAGGTAGGAAAGTCGGTTTGTTAGGATTGGAGTGGACTGTTTCTAGTAAGTCTTTTGACAATGCGAGTGTTTTTATGTCTGTTTATCCCACTGTGTCCATGGTTGTAGACATTAGAAAAGAGAATGCATCAATGGATGTGTCCTGAATAGAAGAAAGCTTCACAACATTCATCCTGCCCAATTTATGAATGGATTTTGTCTTGCCTAATGGATGGGCAACAACCACTGTCTTCCTAAATTCCTGTTTTCTTCTTGAATTCTGGCCACTCTCCAGAATAGGCTCATGGTTTTGTTTCCAAGACATGAACCACCTCCAAGCTCTGTGACATGGCTATGTACTGGATAGCTGAAGGGAATGGGATCATCTCAGAAAACTCAGATATCATTTTAGAAACCCTGCCTTGGGCCATTTGCTTACCTATTGTTCTGTTGCCCTGAATGTCAGAAAGGTCTTTGCCTCAGGCCACCCCTTTTTGAAGCCTGAAGAAAACGGTTTTCAATGGAAATTAATGGGCATCACCTGTAGATCTTTGCTTAATTGCTTTGGAAAGGGATGTGTCTGCATCAGACTCTTGGCCATGTTTGAGGTTGTTGAATAGATTTTCAGCACCTGATGGATCTAACGAACAATTACATGTGTGCTTCCAAAACCAAAATGGCCAAAAAAGCAGTCATTGTGGACGAAGTCTCTCGCCTTCCTCTGTAAGATTACTGATCTCCATCAAGTGAAAATAGGGATCCTTTTTGTCAAATGAGTTCTTCAAACCCTGCAGAGGATAGCCCATAGGTGCTTGGGTTTTCTCATGATTCCAATTCACATAAAGAATCTATACCCGAGAGTCAGTAGGCCTCAAATTGGAGAATCAGAGCAGTATTTACGGCAGGCTCATTTGATAACTCCTGGTTCTCAGAAAGGGTGTCCAGGCAACCCTGACTTTAGGCAAATGACGGGCAAGGGAGGTTATTTTGTACACTGTATTGGGCTGAGCCCCTCATGGAAACCTCGAACCACAGGTTATGATGAGTGTCTATATGGAAGAAGATGAGGGCCTTGTGGGAGTGCTTTGGTTTTAATTGTGGTCATTTGTTTGGTGGTTGGAAGTGATGACTGGGTCTATCTGGGCTTGAACTCTGGTGTGATTCCACTTATAGTCTGAGTTCTCGAACTGATCTCAGAGAAATATTGCCATAAACTGTGTTCAGATTTTAGGAGGCCACGCATGGGATTCTCCCTTGGAAACTGAGATCAAATACAAGGGTGGCTTTCCAAAGAGCCTTGGAATCTCAGCTAGGATATCACATGATTTTATTCTGAAAGATTTGGCAGCCATAGTTGACAGTCAGAACACCCATGGACGTCACATTAAAGACCTCAATGGGCCTGGCTTCATGTGACCTTTTGACCACTCTATGGGAAGACTTGCCTGTGAGATTTCTCCAGAGAATTCATTGAAAACAGCTTCCTCACCATTTAATATTTCCTGAATGAACTGAAACCCACAGTGCCTCCAACTTCATCCATGAAAAATGGCTAGATAAATACAATGAAATCTTTGAAATTCCCTTAACCAGGTGGCACTGGAGAACCTTTAGATGTCTTGTTGCTGATCTTGAGTGTACCAGAGAATGCCATGATTGACCGGGTTTCATGAAAATGGTGTAGAACAAAGATGCCAGTAAGTTGGAGCCTGCTGAGAAGTGGGCCTATTGCAGTGGTGGGTGGGTGTGTGATAATACATCTGTGGTGTGGCAATGAGGATTTGCCATTGCCTTCCAAATGGTTTGTGACTGACATGGTGCAGCCAGCAGACCCTTCTATGTAAAGGCATCATTTTATATGGAGAGGTTTCTGGGCTAAGTTCAGAGTCAGATTTCTATGGACAAGGGGGCAAGCTCTGTGAGATAAAAGCCTGGTTGGTGCATTCTCCTTCAGACCCTGACCCACCACAAGTGACAGAACTTTCTTCAACACTGGGTTTCAGTTGAACTCGTTGTATTTCATAAAGCATATACCAAACTCCCAGTACAGCAGCAAGAAACACCACAAAGTGGAGGATGACCAAATGGCTTCACAGTCCAAACGGGGAGACACTTAGTATCCAGTGGCCACAGTTTACCTACAAAGAGAAAATTCAGCACTGCTGCCTCATGTTCATTAGAATACAAGAAACCATGTCCTCCAGGTCACATAGATGCAGACTCAGCTTTGATGGTATCACTAGAAAGGAAGCTAAAGCTCCTTACAACAACATATATTTCAAGTGCCCAAACTCAGAGGAAGTTTCTCAAGAAGTGTTTAGGCTGGCAGAGCTCCATGTTTTTGGAGTGTTTACCTGTTAGACCAGGACACAAGAAAAGACCACTGACTCTAATTAAAATCAAATTAAATTAAGCTTATTATTTCCACTGGCTGTGCTACCTCTCCCTCACAAAACGGCGGGAAAAAGACAGCAACCCCAGCTTTCCTACAGGCAGCTTAATAGCCCAGAAAATTACACAAAAGGGGGTTTACAGATAACAGAACTCTGACAAACATCACACCAATGGCAGTCTACATTTTTTTTGCTGTCCCTACATCAGAGTTCATGAAGACCATTAGAGCCTCAGAGAGGGTTGTTGTCTGGCCAGAGAAGGCAAATATTTATGATGTGTCACTAAAGTTTCAGAGAGGGCTGCTATCTGGTCAGAGAGCCGGGCATGGGTGAGTTCAAGGCATGGGCAGGCATTCCAAGCAGGTTTAGAATTTGAAGTAATTTATGGTAAAGCCAAAATTATCTTTTCATGGCTTTTTGGCAAGATGGCTCCCAATTTAAATTAAAGATCAGGTTGGGTCTATCATTCCCGCCTTTTCTTTGTGTCCCCTTCAAATCTTTGATAGATTACGGGAAGAGAACTGAGGAAATTTTAATCCCTCAGGTAAGAGTCTCCAAATTTTTAGAACTCACCCAAAACCGATCTCCCTGATTTTACCTGACTTAATTAATTACTTATATTGATAGTCTATTTATCTTTCTCTCCATTGTTATAAGAAGAGTGGTGTCACTCCTTTTTTCTTCTTCTGACCTGAGACAGGGTGACGTGAGTGGGCATGGGATGAGGGACATGAGTTGCCTTTTAGAAGTCAGTTGAGGGACATGAGTTGCCTTTTAGAAGTCAGTTCGATTTGAAGTCTGATTGGGGAAGAACAGGTTGTAAAGTCATCTGGGGATGGGTTCTTCTATGAGAGAAACAAAAACCATGAGTACTGAATAAATGTTGCAGCACCTGGAACATGTCACTGTATAGAAGTTCCCTCACCAGTCTTTAATATCCCCAGTTATCAGGACTGTCAATTTAATATTTAACTTTTACTGTTACACTTGTCCCTCCCCATAAGATACAGTTTAATTATTTAATGTCATCTGATCTTGTAAAATCCTTTTACTATTATGACCTCTGTGTCTCTTTGAGAAACCTTTAATTCTATTACTCAGGGCTGGATAATTGTACTAGCAAACACCAAGCCAACCTGTGTAGGTTAGGAATATCTGTAGGCCTTAAACTGAAAACTTCTCCCTGTGGCAGGTCTTCTTGATAGTCTCTTTTTATAAGTATCAGGCATTCCTGTCTGAGAATTCTTCTTTGTAGCCACCAGTCTTACTTATTTTGGGAGGCAAACATAAAGTGCATA